>NC_061510.1:311391019-311487724 GCF_022539505.1 Lolium rigidum | reverse complement strand
ATCATATGCTTTGCACCCATTAATGAAGAAATACATAGAGCATGCTAAAATTTGGTTTGCATATTTGGTTTCTCTAAAGTCTAGATAATTTCTAGTTTTGAGTTTGAACAACAAGGAAGACGGTGTAGAGTCTTATAATACTTTCAATATGTCTTTTATGTGAGTTTTGCTGCACCGGTTCATCCTTGTGTTTGTTTCAAATAAGCCTTGCTAGCCTAAACCTTGTATCGAGAGGGAATACTTCTCATGCATCCAAAATACTTGAGCCAACCACTATGCCATTTGTGTCCACCATACCTACCTATACTACATGGTATTTTCCAGCCATTCCAAAGTAAATTGCTTGAGTGCTACCTTTAAAATTCCATCATTCACCTTTGCAATATATAGCTCATGGGACAAATAGCTTAAAAACTATTGTGGTATTGAATATGTAATTATGCACTTTATCTCTTATTAAGTTGCTTGTTGTGCGATAACCATGTTTACTTGGGAACGCCATCAACTCGTTGTTGAATTTCATGTGAGTTGCTATGCATGTTCGTCTTGTCTCGAAGTAAGGGCGATCTACACTGAGTTGAATGGTTTGAGCATGCATATTGTGAGAGAAGAACATTGGGCCGCTAACTAAAGCCATGTTCCATGGTGGAAGTTTCAGTTTTGGACAAACATCCTCAAATCTCTAATGAGAAAAGAATTAATTGTTGTTGAATGCTTAAAGCATTAAAAGAGGAGTCCATTATCCGTTGTCTATGTTGTCCCGGTATGGATGTCTAAGTTGAGAATAATCAAAAGCGAGAAATCCAAATGCGAGCTTTCTCCTTAGACCTTTGTACAGAGCGGCATAGAGGTACCCCTTTGTGATACTTGGTTAAAGCATATGTATTGCGGTGATAATCCGGGTAGTCCAAGCTAATTAGGACAAGGTGCGAGCACTATTAGTATACTATGCATGAGGCTTGCAACTTATAAGATATAATTTACATGATGCATATGCTTTATTACTACCGTTGACAAAATTGTTTCATGTTTTCAAAATCAAAGCTCTAGCACAAATATAGCAATCGATGCTTTTCCTCTATGAGGACCATTCTTTTACTTTCAATGTTGAGTCAGTTCACCTATTTCTATCCACCTCAAGAAGCAAACACTTGTGTGAACTGTGCATTGATTCTTACATACTTGCTTATTGCACTTATTATATTACTCTATGTTGACAATATCCATGAGATATACATGTTACAAGTTGAAAGCAACCGCTGAAACTTAATCTTCTTTTGTGTTGCTTCAATACCTTTACTTTGAATTATTGCTTTATGAGTTAACTCTTATGCAAGACTTATTGATGCTTGTCTTGAAGTGCTATTCATGAAAAGTCTTTGCTTTATGATTCACTTGTTTACTCATGTCATCACCATTGTTTTGATCGCTGCACTCACTACATATGCTTTACAAATAGTATGATCAAGTTTATGATGGCATGTCACTCCGAGAAATTATCTTTGTTATCGTTTTACCCGCTCGGGACGAGCGGAACTAAGCTTGGGGATGCCGATACGTCTCCAACGTATCGATAATTTCTTGTGTTCCATGCCACATTATTGATGTTATCTACATGTTTTATGCACACTTTATATCATATTCGTGCATTTTCCGGAACTAACCTATTAACAAGATGCCGAAGTGCCGATTCTTTGTTTTCTCGCTGTTTTTGGTTTCGGAAATCCTAGTAAAGAAATATTCTCGGAATTGGACGAAATAAAAGCCCGGAGGCCTATTTTCTCACGAAGCTTCCAGAAGACCGAAGACGAGACGAAGAGGGGCCACGGGGTGGCCAAACCCTAGGCGGCGCGGCCCCCCTTGGCCGCGCGGCCCCGTGGTGTGGGCCCCCGTGCCGCCTCTCGACTTGCCCTTCCGCCTACAAATAGCCTCCGTGACGAACCCCCCGGTACCGAGAGCCACGATACGGAAAACATTACTGAGACGCCGTCGCCGCCGATCCCATCTCGGGGGATCCTGGAGATCGCCTCCGGCACCCTGCTGGAGAGGGGATTCATCTCCCGGAGGACTCTACGCCGCCATGGTCGCCTCCGGTGTGATGTGTGAGTAGTCTACCCCTGGACTATGGGTCCATAGCAGTAGCTAGATGGTTGTCTTCTCCCCATTGTGCTATCATTGTTGGATCTTGTGAGCTGCCTATCATGATCAAGATCATCTATATGTAATTCTATATGTTGCGTTTGTTGGGATCCGATGAATAGAGAATACTTGTTATGTTGATTATCAAAGTTATACATGTGTTGTTTATGATCTTGCATGCTCTCCGTTATTAGTAGATGCTCCGGCCAAGTAGATGCTTTTAACTCCAAGAGGGAGTACTTATGCTCGATAGTGGGTTCATGCCCGCATTGACACCGGGACGAGTGACGAAAGTTCTAAGGTTGTGTTGTGCTGTTGCCACTAGGGATAAAACATTGATGCTATGTCTAAGGATGTAGTTGTTGATTACATTACGCACCATACTTAATGCAATTGTCTCGTTGTTTGCAACTTAATACTGGAGGGGTTCGGATGATAACCTCGAAGGTGGACTTTTTAGGCATAGATGCGGTTGGATGGCGGTCTATGTACTTTGTCGTAATGCCCAATTAAATCTCACTATACTCATCATGATATGTATGTGCATTGTCATGCTCTCTTTATTTGTCAATTGCCCAACTGTAATTTGTTCACCCAACATGTCTGTTCGTCTTATGGGAGAGACACCTCTAGTGAACTGTGGACCCCGGTCCAATTCTCTTTCTTGAAATACAATCTACTCGCAATACTTGTTCTACTCGTTTTCTCTCGCAAACAATCATCTTCCACACAATACGGTTAATCCTTTGTTACAGCAAGCCGGTGAGATTGACAACCTCACTTGTTTCGTTGGGGCAAAGTAGTTTGGTTGTGTTGTGCAGGTTCCACGTTGGCGCCGGAATCTGCGGTGTTGCGCCGCACTACATCCCGCCGCCATCAACCTTCAACGTGCTTCTTGGCTCCTCCTGGTTCGATAAACCTTGGTTTCTTTCTGAGGGAAAACTTGCTGCTGTGCTCATCATACCTTCCTCTTGGGGTTGCCCAACGAACGTGTGAAATACACGCCATCAGCGTTGCAGCGCTGTCGTGCACGGAGACGAGGACGACGACGTGTTTTATTCTCGCACGATTTTTAAAGCCACCGAACCGGTATTTGTATTGGGCTGGGCTGCTCCTGGTCCTTTGCTGGGCTGGTTTGGTGGGCTGCACGGCCTGCTTCGGCTGCCAAGCAAGGTAAGTCTTTCTCTCTCTTTTCTCTTTTCATTTTCTGTTTTGAATTTTGTTATTTAAATTCAAATATGGTTTCTATTTTGTTCTGCAGGTTCTAAATTATTTGAATATCAAAACAATTTGATAATGATACTTACTGTATTGTTTTGTTTTCAACAACCATTGTATAATTGATTTATTTTGTGTTCTTATGAGACACAAATCAAATTTTCAAATAGAAATGATTTTAGGTTTATCTCAATTGCTTTGTTAATTAAGGAATTAAACCTGTTTTAACTGATTTGAAATTTAGAACATGTGCATGGTGAACACATTCTATTTTTCTAGTGCTTAACCATAGTGATCATTCACATATAATTTAATTATGGGGTTTAACAAATGGTAAAGGAAATGGAATTGGTTCATGATTTTATGTGAATGATAGTTCTTAAGGTTTAAGAAGATGGTTAAGAAAGTTCTATAATCACTAATCTGGTTTTAGTAAACTTTAGCTTGAACTAATTAAGATTGATCCTATGTTTATAATTAGCAATGCATTTGCTAATGATGGTTTAATTTATAGAACACTACTTCATTTGGTCTACTAGGATGGAAAGGTGGGGTTTAATATTTTATGTGAACTGATTCCTAGGTGAAAGGTTTATAGTTTTGGTGATGCTTCACTAATTGAAGTATAAAATAGGCATGAGGCATGGCAGGGTTTAATTACTAGTGATATACTTATTATTTTATGTGATAGATGAGATCTAGTGATCCTATGGGGTTAACTTATCATTTATATCTACAAGGTATAATCATGCATTAGACAAGATCTACTCATTCCCCACTAATCCCTCTTTAATATTTCTATCATCACACTCATCCTAGATTCTTAGGGTTTTTAATTAATACCAAATTGTGATGATTATGGAATTGGTTTCCTAAGGGATTGCTATTGGAATAGGGTTCTCACCTCCAAGATCAAATATTGACTTGAACAACTAGGATTAGTACTTCTCTAATATTCTTGTATGAACATGGATATGATTAGTATTATAACTTCTCTCACTTCTCAATGTCTTGGAATATCCTAAGGTCCTACTCAAGAGATGATGATATGATCCTCTACATATATGGTTTGCCTAGGAATTCTACCTTGGTATCTTTTGTAGCTTGTTCTTCAGGAAATCTGATAAACTCCGCATCTTGTGGTATGCCTCCACCTCCTAGCTTCTTCATCTTGATCCTAGCTAATTCACATGGAGTGGCTCTATGTGTTTGTTCCCATGTATGATGGTACTTGATGATCAAATGGATGAAGGGTGTGGCTCTATTTATAGGCTTGGGCAAGCTCTAGCATCATGACACATAGGTGGTGACTCTTGATTTGGTTTGATGAGTAAGGTGCTTGGTTGTCATGCCCTCATCCATAGCAATCCTTTGAGCATGAGGTGGCAAAGCTTGGAAAGCAAGTCATGTAGATATTTTCATCCCACATGGCATAGAGATTATCCTCTCATATGATTTATTTTTGGATAGCCAAGTGGCATTTGCTACTAAATATCATGTGGATGGTTTTATTATTGTGGATGAGTCATCATATCATATTTGATTGGATTTACATTATAATATTGGTAAAAAGTTAAAGTTGAAGGTTATTCCTCAATTTTGGATAGTTGGGTTTGATTTCACCAAGGCATGATCATATGAGTTTCAAAATACTCATAGTTAGTTTTATTCAAATAGTTTGAACTATAATTTGTAATGTAAATGGATTTAGTTTTATGATATTCCATCTATTTAATAAGTTATGATTTAAATAAGAATGTGTGGCTTTTATGCACTTTAGACCCTGTGGTTTAACTTATTTATAAGTGAATTAATTTACACACAAAGGTAGTTGCTAACTTTTAAGTGTTAATAAGTTAGGGTTTGATTCTTAAAGAATGTGTTGTTGTAAATCTAATTCCATTTGATCTAATCCATATATCAAATCATCTCTACCCAAAACAAGGTTTAGCAAAGATCACAGTGAATTCCCCGGATTTTCTACGCATGAATGCAATGCACACTTTGGTGTTCTCTCATTTTCTTGCCTCTAAACCTGGGATATTACAAGGAATCATCCTCCTCCTCCTCCTCTTCTCCTTCCTCGTCATCATCTTCGTCCTCGCTGTCCGCCCACATGCGGGAGCGTTTCTTCGGCGGGAGCTTGGCGGAGGGGGAGGCCCCTGTCTTCTCTACTTCTCCTTCTTTCTCCTCCTTGTCGGAGGAGATGGGGTTCGCCCCGGAGTATAGGTCGTCTTCATTCTTGCTCTTCGGCGAGGATTGGAGGGGCAAGCCTGAGGGGGAAGAGGAGGAGGAAGACATTGCTACAGGGGAAGAGGGTTTTTTGGTGCTGGTGGACAGAACAGAGCAAGGGGATGGAGTGGCGAACCGTTCGGCACAGATAAATAAAGTGGGTGTCGTGGAGGTTTAATGCCATGACGGTTCTCGAGGACGTTATGCCGAAGTTATCAATTCGTGCAGAGAAGCCCAGGAGGCGAGGCGAAATGATGGAAGATTCTGCGGCAGTTCTGCTCTGCCACGACATGACCCGGCGGAAGAAAGCGTAATGATTTTGGAAATGTCATTTCCAAAACCAGGGGGGCATGTGTTATCACCAGAATTTGACCGAGTCAGAGGTGGGCCGTGATCAAGATGGGCTTGAAGAATATATATAGAAGAAATACGTGAATCGGCCTTACATGCAAAGTTTGGGCTAGTTTGCCCTTGTATCTGTAACATATTAGATTACGTGTCGGTTAGGAGTTGGAGTTTTACCCGTGCACGGTTAGGTGCACGCCTGAATTAGAAAGTCCCTTGGACTATAAATATGTATCTAGGGTTTATGGAATAAACAACAACCAACGTTCAACACAATCAATCTCGGCGCATCGCCAACTCCTTCGTCTCGAGGGTTTCTCCTGGTAAGCACCATGCTGCCTAGATTGCATCTTGCGATCTAGGCAAGCATAAGCTTATTTACGTTGTTCATGCGTTGCTCGTCGTCGAAGCCTTTTTGATGGCGAGCAACGTAGTTATCTTAGATGTGTTAGGGTTAGCATTGTTCTTCGTATCATATGCTGTCGTAGTGCAACCCTTATACATCTAGCCGCCCTTACACCTATCTTAGGTGTAGGGGCGGCACCCCGCTTGATCATTGTTTAGTAGATCCGATCCGTTACGGTTGCTCCTTGTTCTTCAAGGATTAGTTTAATATCTGCAATAGTTAGGCCTTACAAAGGGTTGGAGGATCCAGCGGCGTGTAGGGTGTAGTTTGCTAGCCCTAGACAGGATGTTCTGGGGATCAACCTCGTGTTGGTTTTTAGGCCCTATCTAGGATCGGCTTACGATCACCGTACGCGAGCGCGAGGCCCAATCGTGAGTAGGATGATCCGATTATGCGGTGATAACCCTAAATCGTCGTAGATCGCTTTAGCTTTATCTTGATCAAGCAGGACTACCATATATTCGTACAGCTCGTACGAATCATGGGTGGATCGGCTCTTTGAGCCGATTCACAGGACAACCTGAGAGCCGATCGAGGCTCGTATTTAACGTTTACGTGTATGCCATGCAGAAACTAAGCGAGGCATCATCCAACACCTTCCCGACCGGTATAGGTCAGGTGGCACGCCCTTGCGACAGGCATCGGACGTGTGACCAGAAGGCTTTGCGGGCCGTCGCTCTGAGGGACTGGGGCCAGCCGCAGCCCTAGTTGTTCCCGGCTCTACGGTGTTGCCAGTCGCTGCCCGCCGGTGGGTTTCTGACCGCAACAGGGGTACACTCCTATTATTGTTGTAAGAATTACCATAAGAATTACCATGACCATTACTATTATTAGAAGGATATGGCCTATAGTTGTTACCAAAATTATTCCGATAAGCATTGTTGTTGAAATTATTATTTTTAATGAAGTTCACATCAACATGCTCTTCTTGAGCAACCAATGAAGCTAAAGGAACATTATTAGGATCAACATTAGATCTACCATTCACAAGCATAGACATAATAGCATCAATCTTATCACTCAAGGAGGAGGTTTCTTCAACAGAATTTACCTTCTTACCTTGTGGAGCCCTTTCAAGTGTGCCATTCGAGTAATTTATCATCATATTATCAAGAAGCTTTGTTGCCGCGCCTAAGGTGATGGACATAAAAGTACCTCCAGCAGCTGAATCCAATAGGTTCCGCGAAGAAAAATTCAGTCCTGCATAAAAGGTTTGGATGACCAAAGATTTCATTCTTTCCCATGCTTGGGCAACATGCTCATTATCCAATTGCTTAAAATTCATTATGCTACTTCTCAAAGATATAATTTTAGCAGGAGGATAATATCTACCAATGAAAGCATCCTTACATTTAGTTCATGAATCAATACTATTTTTAGGCAAAGATAGCAACCAATCTTTAGCTCTTCCTCTTAAGGAGAAAGGGAGCAATTTTAATTTTATAATGTCACCATCTACATCCTTATACTTTTGCATTTCACAAAGTTCAACAAAATTATTAAGATGGGCAGCAGCATCATCAGAACTAACACCAGAAAATTGCTCTCTCATAACAAGATTTAGTAAAGCGAGGTTTAATTTCAAAAAATTCTGCTGTAGCAAGCGGTGGAGCAATAGGTGTGCATAGGAAATCATTATTATTTGTGCTAGTGAAGTCACACAACTTAGTGTTCTCAGGGGTATTCATTTTAACAGTAGTAAATAAAGCAAACGAAATAAAGTAAATGCAAGTAACTATTTTTTTTGTGTTTTTAATATAAGGAACGCAAACAAGATAGTAAATAAAGTAAAGCAACTAACTAATTTTTTTGTATTTTTGATATAGAGAACAAACAAAGCAGTAAATAAAATAAAGTAAAGCAAGACAAAAACAAAGTAAAGAGATTGGATGTGGGAGACTCCCCTTGTAGCGTGTCTTGATCTCCCCGGCAACGGCGCCAGAAATTTAGCTTGATGACGCGTAAAGCACACGCCCGTTGGGATCCCCAAGTGGAAGGTGTGATGCGTACAGCAGCAAGTTTCCCTCAGTAAGAAACCAAGGTTTATCGAACCAGTAGGAGTAAAGGATCACATGAAGGTCGTTGGTGACGGAGTGTAGTGCGGCGCAACACCAGAGATTCCGGCGCCAACGTGGAACCTGCACAACACAATCAAAGTACTTTGCCCCAACGTAACAGTGAGGTTGTCAATCTCACCGGCTTGCTGTACACAAAGGATTAAATGTATAGTGTGGAAGATGATGTTTGTTTGCGAAGAACAGTAAAGAACAAATATTGCAGTAGATTGTATTTCAGATGTAAAAGAATGGACCGGGGTCCACAGTTCACTAGTGGTGTCTCTCCAATAAGATAAAGGGATTTCTATTTTCGTGCCCCTGGCTCCTTAGTTGTGCTCAGTTTTCCCCAGCCCCTTAGTTTTTCCTCAGTTTTCCCCAAGACCTTGTCTGAAACCCGCAGAAGGAGCTCGGACGGAAGGAATCCCGTTTAGTTGACGTTGGTTGGTGCTGGCAAGTGGGGCCGCTGTTGGTGCCCCGCGAGTGGACACGTCTTCACTTATCCAGATCATCGTGGGACCCACAACTTGTCCACGTTAGTGCGCCGGACCCATAGCTTACCCAGGTGACCGTTGCAAAATGGGAGCCCGAGCCAGCCCGTGCCCGTGCCATTGCTTCCCCTTTCTTTCCCCGCGCCCCATTGTTCTTCTTCTCCGCCAGCGGCACCCCTTCTCCGGCAGGCGGGTGATGTCTAGTTTCTCTTCGACCTCCCGTTCTTCATGGCTGCAGTATGGACCCGTGCCTTTGACAAGATGCCCTGACTGCCCACGCCAGGAGCCTCTGAAGCGGTCGATCTGTAAGACGGACGAGAATGGCAACCGTGGACGTGAGTTCCTTGCATGCGAGAGCTTGCCATATAGAGAGGGGGATAAGGTTAGATCTCGCTCCAATTTCTCTGTTTTCTCTCGATTTTCTTGTTATTCCCTCGAATTTGGGATTTAGGGTTCCCGTTGTTGTTTTCAGATCCTGAAGAAATGCAGGCATTTCGAGTGGATCGATGTGTACGTTCGGAGGCTTCAATTGCAGGAATCAATTGGCGCTATTGGGGAGCGCAATTTGGGAGGGGGGACTTGTCTGTAGAGAAGGCGGTGGAGAGAGGAGCCGTTCCGATTATGCCTAATGCTCCCAATGTAGGAATGGAGGAAGTGAAGGGAGAACTCGAAGAAAATGAACAAGCGGTTAAGAGCGGTGATCGAGTTGAAGAAGCAAGCTAATCCGATGGCTGGTTGTTTTTTCGTTGTATAATTGCGATCGGATTCTTATCATTGCTCACCGAGCGCTAGAAGTTGTTACAAGGGATACCTTGTTACAAATTCATTATTCGATTACATGTACTTGTAGTTGTTTTCATAGTTAGTGTGTGCATTCACCGAAATTACCAACTATATTGGAATGCTAAAAAAAGTTGATAATTATACCACTTTTGGGCCGTTTCAAATTACTAAAACGCCAAAACTATATGGGATCCCCTAAAAGAAAAAGGAAAGCGAAAGATAGTTGATAATTGTTAGAGGGGTGACAATAATGCATTCACCGAAATCCGCAAATATGTATGCCTCATGTTTATACCGAAATTATACCACTTTTGGGCCGTTTCAAATTACCGAAACTATATGCCAAAACTATATCCCCTAAAAGAAAAAGGAAAGCGAAAGATGGTTGATAATTGTTAGAGGGGTGACAATAATGCATTCACCGAAATCCGCAAATATGTATGCCTCGTGTTTATACCGAAATTATACCACTTTTGGGCCGTTTCAAATTACCGAAACTATATGCCAAAACTATATCCCCTAAAAGAAAAAGGAAAGCGAAAGATGGTTGATAATTGTTAGAGCGGTGACAATAATGCATTCACCGAAATCCGCAAATATGTATGCCTCATGTTTATACCGAAATTATACCACTTTTGGGCCGTTTCAAATTACCGAAACTATATGCCAAAACTATATCCCCTAAAAGAAAAAGGAAAGCGAAAGATAGTTGATAATTGTTAGAGGGGTGACAATAATGCATCCACCGACGAGAGAGAGAGAGGGTGGCCACGAAGAGAGAGAGAGGGGTGGCCACGAAGAGACGGGGAGGGGTATACTGCCCGTTAGATCGGTTGATCAACGGTTCGTGGAGTCGATCCGTGTGACAACGGCTCAACCAATCGGGATAAGTTTGGGCTTCGAGAGCATTTGTGACGAGAACTTGAGGGCAAAACTGAGTAGTACTAACAATCCAAGGGCACATAAATAGTAAATAGACTAAGGGATTCAAACAAAAAGAATTACAAAATGAAAATGCGTGTTTTCTACAATATAATTCATATTGGGCTACATCAAATTATTTGCAATTCAAATATACATGAGTGTGACAATTATGGCATCATTTAGACAAACTATGTTTTTGGGGAAGATGTTTTGCAAAGGGGCTTGAGTGGAAAACCATGCATCTTCATAGCTACACTAGTGATTCTGAGAAGTGGCAATTTATGGTAAAACTTGATTTATATATGTTTGTTAAGGTTTTCTTGGTGGCAGATTGCGTAGGAAGACTCCATGAGTAGGTGCCACTATGTTTTTATTTTTTTGATTTTTTTTGCGCATGAAATGACTCAATTAGATATGTTAATCTCATTTGTTGACTCTCTGTTGACTAGCTACTTGAGGGTAAAACTGAGTATATTGCACTTGCCAGTCTAAGTACTCGAGGGGAAAATTGAGTACAGATAAAATTTCTGTATAAGGCCCGAGGTTATAACTGAGTACACCTAACGTCCCAGGGTTAGACTCGTGTCGCGGTGCACGCTGCAGCCGTGCATAGCGGACGCGTGTTGCGGTACACGCCACCTTCGTCTTTATAGAGCCCTTTTCCTCTCCCTCGACGCACTTTCTCACTGCAACCGCCTCTCCTGTCCCATCATCTTCTCCACAACCGAAGAAAAACCCCCGAAGAAAACCACCGGCGATGGAGAAGAATGAGATGCCCATTGTCGGAGCATCAGCCGCGCGCGCATCGGCCGCTGCCCCGTCCGAGCCTCTCGTCGGCTGCTTCCAACGTAGCGGCCGGCGCATCGGCCGCCGGCGCATCGGCCGCCGCCACCGTCCGAGGCCCCGTCGCTTGGGACCCGTACGAACCAGCGCCGTACGTCGCGCCGGAGAACCCCTACGACACCAGGCATCGTCGACGACGAGCCGGAGGTAACCCTTTGCTCCCTTGTTCTTATCCCATTTCAATCCTTTTGTGTTAGATCTAGCGTTATTAGGGTTCATCTGTTCCTAGTTCAATCCATTTGTGTTAGATCTAGCGTTATTAGGGTGCGTTTGTTCCCTAGTTCAATCCATTTGTGATTTGCTTTTGTTTAAGATTTGTGCCGATGATGATGAATATTTGGGCACAAATTGATTCAGGGTTTGGTCAGTAAACAATTGGTGTGTACAAATTTGTTGTGCATGATCTGTGGTTTGCTGACTCAAATCCTGGATATAAGTGTGTCCAATGTAACTGAGGCTACATCTTTTTTTCGAGCCCATATTATCATGCGTGATCTTTGTTCACTCTCTGTTCCATCATCGTTGCAATTGACTCCGTGTTTTTTGCACGATCTTTGGTGCTACGTGACAGGTGCAGAGCAGCGACGACGAGTCCTTCCACACCAAGACTCGTCACGTCCTCAGGAGGCTGCAGTCCGGCCATTACGATGGCCCCTTTGCTCGAGGCATTTACAAGTGCCCCTTCGCAACGAGAAGCTCCGCGCCACCGACTTCAACTGCCCGGTGAACCATGGTGAATCCATTGGCGGATGCGGCGCTAGAGTTGGAACGACGGTGAACGTGCATGCGTTCATGGCCAAACACAAAGCACTTGGGATTCACCTGCGCAACCTCCGGGCGAGTCACGGGCGCAACTCTGGAGGCGTTGAACATGCCTACTGCACTCTCTGTATGTGACTGCTCTATCTGTAGAGCAGCCTAAATTCATGTAAAATGTAGCTTATGTTGTAGGGTTCTATCGGTACTACTGTTGGATCTGTCGTGAACATATCTATGCTTTTTTTGCTGCTGTATGCAGCTTATCCTATATTTTTTCTGGATTTGTGCCCTAGATTTCCTACCTGATTGGGTAAAAACGAAGACATAAAGAAATGAATGTCGTTAAAAAACAGAAGGAGAAACTACTCTAGATTTGCTACCAATTTGGGCTATCAAATATGAATGAGATCGAGCGAGAGAGAGGAAAAAGGTACATTGAAAACTGCTAATCTGGGCGAAAGAGACAGAAACCACTCGTGCCCACGTCCCGGACCCACACGGCTCCACACGCTACGGCCCCACACGCTACGACCCCACACGCTACGGCCACACAAACATGGTCTCGTCCTATCCCACGCGGTTCCTTCCTACCAGCCCCACACGACGCGGCCCCACAAACGACACGACCCCACTCGTCAGCACGGAACGGTCAACTTAACGGAATCCTGCCGTCCGAGCTGCTTCTGCTCCTTCTGCGGGTTTCAGACAAAGGCTAGGGTAAAACTGAGGAAAAACTAAGGAGCTGGGGAAAACTGAGCACAACTAAGGACCCGAGGGCACAGAAATAGAAATCCCTAAGATAAATAGCATGTTGGGTGAACAAATTACAGTTGGACAATTGACAAATAGAGAGGGCATAACAATGCACATACATATCATGATGAGTACTATGAGATTTAATCAGGGCATTACGAAAAAGTACATAGACCGCTATCCAGCATGCATCTATGCCTAAAAAGTCCACCTTCGGGTTAGCATCCGCACCCCTTCCAGTATTAAGTTGCAAACAACAGACAATTGCATTAAGTATGGTGCGTAATGTAATCAACACAAATATCCTTAGACAAAGCATTGATGTTTTATCCCTAGTGGCAACAGCACATCCACAACCTTAGAACTTTTCGTCACTTGTCCCAGATTCAATGGAGGCATGAACCCACTATCGAGCATAAATACTCCCTCTTGGAGTTACAAGTATCAACTTGGCCAGAGCCTCTACTAGCAACGGAGAGCATGCAAGAACATAAACAACACATATATGATAGATTGATAATCAACTTGACATAGTATTTCATATTCATCGGATCCTAACAAACACAACATGTAGCATTACAAATAGATGATCTTGATCATGATAGGCAGCTCACAAGATCTAACATGATAGCGCAATGAGGAGAAGACAACCATCTAGCTACTGCTATGGACCCATAGTCCAAGGATGAACTACTCACACATCAATCCGGAGGCGATCATGTTGATGAAGAGTCCTCCGGGAGATGATTCCCCTCTCCGGCAGGGTGCCGGAGGCGATCTCCTGAATCCCCCGAGATGGGATTGGCGGCGGCTGCGTCTCTGGAAGTATTTTCGTATCGTGGCTCTCGGTAATAGGGTTTTCGCGACGGAGAGTATATGTAGGCGGAAGGGCAGCGTCGGTGGAGGCACGAGTGCCCCACACCATAGGGCGGCGTGGGCCCACCTTTGGCCGCGCGGCCCTGTGGTGTCGGTGCCTCGTCGCCCCACTTCGTAACCCCTTCGGTCTTCTGGAAGCTCCGTGGAAAAATAAGACCCTGGGTGTTGATTTCGTCCAATTCCGAGAATATTTCATTTGTAGGATTTTTGAAACCAAAAACAGCAGAAAACAACAACTGACTTTTCGGCATCTCGTCAATAGGTTAGTGCCGAAAAATGCTTAATAATAACATAAAATGTATATAAAACATGTGAGTATCATCATAAAAGTAGCATGGAACATAAGAAATTATAGATACGTTTGAGACGTTGCACATTCGGTCGACGACGAGTCTATGTGTGCAGTTGTGCACGGTGTACGTGCACGGTGGGAGCGGACGCGTGATGGCCAGAATCGGGTGCCCTCCATTTGGCGGTCACACCGGCAAAAATCAGGTGCGAGTCTGGGAGAGAGTAAAAGCAAACAGTGTGCAAAGTAAACAGAGAAGGAGCTGGCTTTGGTTCGATGGGACTGCATTTGGCAAGGCATGTCGTGTGCGTGCGTGATGGGCGAACTCGAAAATGGTATACCTATGTCGATCTGTGTGTATAAAACTTGTGTGACGTGTCGACGCGCCAACAATCTACTCTCACTCAGGTATAACTATAACTGAACTATATTTGCACGTGAGATTCGTAATGGTGAAATATACCACACATAAAAAGCCAGAACAATTTTCTCAGATAGGGCACTGTCACGCCTGGCGTGCGATCTACCCCTTGCTATGGAAATTGCAAAAGAAAACCACCACAGTTTTCGGACCGGATTACACTTTTTTCCGCGAAAACGCAAAAGCCTTGCGTTTCGATGCATTGATAGATAAAGAAGGTTATATGTACAAGTTCGATGACGAACAAACCACGCCGTACAACTCGACTCAAGAAAAAGAAAAAAAAACTAATCAAGGGGAGTATATGGCGAACACCCCGGGCTCCCGCGTCCGTCCATTTGCCGCGCCTCGGCCACAATATCGTTGAACAAGGATGTCACCGAAGGCCGTGCATTGTTGAAGACTGCCGCGTTCCGGTGTTTCCAAATCCACCATGCGGTAAGCATGATAATCGACGAAGTGCCCTTACGCAGCTGGCGAGGGGCGGTCTGCACCACCAGCGACCACCACTCTGCGAAGTCACCCTCAGCCGCGGGGGGGGGGGGGGGGCTGAAGTGGATCGGATCCACGATAGAACCTCAAACCAAACCGTCCTGGACAAAGAGCATCCTGTAAGTAGGTGCCTCATAGTATCCACGGACTGGTCGCAGAGCAGGCATCGAGGCGCGTGTAGCCCACATCGCGTCAGCCTCTCACATGTCCAGCACCTGTCGAGGCAGGCTAGCCAGATGAAGAACTTCACCCTTGACGGCGCCCACGATTTCCAGTTCAATTTCCAAGAGCCTGAGATGATCGTCCCTTGGAAGAGGGTGTCATAGCAGGATCCGGACAAGTACGAACAAGTACTGGCCATATGTCATCCAACACCAAACCAACTGTCCTGGTCCGCCGATAGTTGGGTGTCCCTGAGCAGGCTCCGCAGCTGCATTTACTGCCACAGTGCCAGGGCGCTCGGTGCACCTACTATGTCGGGGATCCATGTGCGTTTTACCAACGCCTTGCGGACCGTACTTGCCTTTCTCCGGCGCTTTGGTACCATCGCATACACCTCAAGCGCCACCTCTCCTTGATGGACTTTCCGTCCATCCATCTGTCCTCCCAGAAGAGCGCGGATTCCCCGTTGCCAACCAGCATGGAGGTGGAGGCCGCAAAGACATCCGGCTCCATCTTCAAGAAGTGCATGTCAAGCCCGCGCCATGGTCGCATGGGGTCAGTGCGCATCCTCCGGATCCACCTCACCCTTAGGCTGATAGCAGTGCGGGCGAGGTCCGGAATCCCAAGGCTTCCAAGCCGCAGCGGCCAACACACCCGCAACCAGTTAACGTGGCAATGCCCACCATTAGCATCGGCCCTGCCAGCCCATAGGAATCCTCACGAGATTTTGTTAACCTGCTTCATTGCTTTTTTGTTGGGACTCAACACCGTCAGATGGTGCAACAGGATCGCTGCAAGAACCGAGTGGATTAGCGCCAAGCGCCCCGCCTTGGGCATCATGGATGTCCTCCGGGTAGGTAGCTTGTCAGGATCAGATTACGCTAAACCAGTGGTTTACAATTATTCACAAATATAAACACGGTTCCCACCATAAGTAATTGTTGTTCCGACTAGTATGGCCCGCTGCCAGGCATGACATGGAGTGGTTTGATGGGCAGCCTCTACCGGCCGTTAACGGTCCCGTGTCGGCCTGTCCTAACCTAACCTTTTTGGGACATTCCGGATAGGAAACGTCTTTCTCTCCCTCTCATGTGTGCTCTCCGAGACCATGGACCAGGAAATTCCCCGTGGTGGTGGCAGCAGAGCAACCAGTGGTAAAGGGAAGTGACGAACTTGGGGCAAGGCGGCATTGTCCGAGGTTTCTTCTCGCATGATTATGTATGGTTGTTGCGGTATCTCCGACCCACTCATAGCAAATAAGTTGATAGTCCTAGCGACAGAGGCTTTGGCCATGGCCCATAAGGATCACCCTTGCGGAGCCACTGCTTCACATCCTCGACCGGTGGAGTAGAATAAGCACCATTGTCGCATCGTTGCTTTGTAGTGTCCTAGGGTTTCAGATTCGGATATAGATTTGGGGTTCACGTGGGGCTACCACGACAATGCCCATGGATTATTGACTTGGGTTTTATGGAAGAGAGTGCGATGGTGGTTTCGTCGGCGTACAAACAACACAGGGGACAAGATTTATCCAACTTCAGGCCTCATAGGAAAAACCCTATGTGATGCTTGTCTGTTATTGATTGATGATGATAGGGGTTACAATGTCGTTTGTGATGGCTATGGTGTTCTCTTTATATCATAGTTTGTCCTCCCCGTCGATCCCTCCTGGCCCTTATAAAGGAGGCCAGAGGTCTCAAGACTCTCGGTCCGTTACATGCTAGGTTTCCCTTGTATGGGATAATCTTGAGCCGCCCGCCAGGTTCCTGGGCTTCGGTTGCCAATGTTTCTTTGGGCTTTGCAATCCTTATGTGGGCCTCTAGTTGGACCGCAGTAGGTATGATGAAGTAGGGCACCCGAATGGTAAATGCCCACATCAGGCTCACAGTTCCAGAGTAGAGAGGGGTCTTAATTCAAAATTTTGTTGTTATTTTGTGTAACGTGGATGATTATATATGGGATGTCGGATTCCATTTCAAGGCCGTAAAAATTTAGAAATAACTTTAGGGGAGCGTGACGTCACTTATCAGAATTTCCTTGCTCTCATGGAGAAAGAAAGTTATGAATAAACAACATTGTGTACTATATGTGAATGATGAGGGTAAATGGGCATCAGGTGACATGGGGGTACCACGACAATGGCCATGAGGTATGGACTTGGGTTTTATGGAAGAAGATGCGCTGGTGGATTCATCGGCATACAAACAATACAACACAAGGTGCGCGATTTACCCAACTTCAGGATCCCGAAGGGAAAACCCTGCGTGTTGCTTGTCTATTCTTGATTGATGATGATTATGGTTACAATGTCGTCGTGATGACAATTGTGTACTCTAGGTTGCGTATCGTGGATCATCCTCCGCATCGATCCCTCCTGGTCCTTATAAAGGAGACCAGGTCTCATGAGTCCAGGTCGGTTAGATATTAGAATACCCTTGTATGGGGGAGGTGGCGTTTTGGCACACGCGTGCATATGCACCCATTATAGAAAATAATAAAAAAAACAATTTTAAAAATGTCAAAAAAATCTGACATAAATTTTTTGGTATACATCGTGATATCCTATGTTCGTTCACAAGTTTTCATGGAAAAATAATATTTTGTGTGGTGTGTACAAAAAAGACAAAAAAAATGTCATGTACGTAGTCGTGTTACAGCATTAAAATTTGTCTTTTTTACAGGAGCTACAGAAAAATGTTTTTTCTTTTGAAAACTTGTGTACCAACATAAAATGTCTAGATGTACATGTAAAAATTTAGTTTAGAATTTTTTAATACTTTGAAATGTGGATTTACATAATGGGAGCATATGCTCCTATGAGCCAAAGTGCATTTCCCTTGTATGGGCTAGTTCTTCTGTTACACGCCAGCTGCCTGGACTTCGACCGCCAATGCTCCTTGGGCTTCAAGGGGCCTCGGCTAGACGACACCAGGTATGGTAACGGTGAATACCTAATAAGGTATGCCCACGTCATCAGGAATGGAGCTAATCCTATATAACTAAGAAGTTCATCCCCACTAACCTATTTCTCTTAACATGCAGCTATGACACCTCAGCTAGCTGCCACATCAGCAAAAACTGTTGGTCATCCCGTTCCTTATGAACTGTAACCTTCTGTTTCCCGAACGCTTCATGTTGACAGTAGGCACCGAGCAGCCGCTGCAGTTATGTACCTCAAGAAATAAAAGGTTGCGTGTCTTCTCAGATTCCTTCTGCACCAAATTATCGCAATTAATTTCCCTTCCCATCTTTGCTTCATACTCCTCGCATACCCACCGCTTCGTTGCCGGTACCACCGAGCCATCATCTTCTCATCCTCACTACAGGACAGCCCCGACACTGCCTCTCCATCTACTGAAGCCGGCACCATGTGTTGCATCTGAAGTTTCGTCATGGTTATTAGGAAGAGCAGCACCGCAGCCTCGATGGATTTCTCCATATCTTAATCATGGTCTACTTTGAACAAGAAGAGACACCGTGGTCCGGATGAAAAATCATTCTGCTTTGATATTCTCTGATGAGTAAGGTGTGCTCCCTTTATTTTTACCAACCATGGTATTTAAGCACTCCAGGAATAATGCGATGGTATAATGTATTGGAGGTAACTCATTTTCCTATATTTTATTTGCCGGATTTGATTATCTTTGCACGGGTTTTAGACTTTTAGTATGTATATTGGTGAACACACCTCCAAGGTCGACCGATGTATGCTCTCCTTCAGTTCAGATTGGAAAAGTGCCGCATGAATCGATATCACAATTTGTTGGCGAATTTCAAATGGCTGCTCACCCATTTATAGATCAGCATGGCCTCTCCTCTCACCTTAAGTTGGTGTTCTTCCGTTCTGATTGATATGCGGAAAACGGCCTGAGCTTTCTCTCTGGTTATCTTTGTTGTTGGCGGAAGCCGTCTTCTCCGGCTGCTAATGGGCTAAACCCAACTGCACCGGGTCTCACAGTGCAGTTATCTGTCGATCCTTCTCAGATTCCTACCTGATTTTTCTTTCTGGATATGACATATTGTAGCAGGAGGTGGACAATATTTGATTATTTTCATTGCAAAAGCAGTTCATGAAATATTCAGCGGTCATAGATCAAGTGATTTGCACCCCACTCAGTCAAATATGGTTGCCACAAAATACAGTATGTGAGTCCTGCTCATCAGTAACTCTGTGTCTTTTCTGTTCATCTGATTTTAATTGTTCCTCCTTATTTGTTGTTTTTCATATGCAAGGTGGAATAATTTCATTGGAATATGAAGAAATGAGAGAGCCCAACAGACAACCTGTAATGGTCGGCATACTCCTATTTTGTATTATGTAAGCATTGACGTGGAGATGCACACTCATTAACATAAACTACAACTTTAAGTAGGTGAGTTTCGTTTGGATATACAATCATATACCTCTCCTATTTTTTCTTCTACAAATATATGATAACTTCATTTCATAGGTGTATGTAGCATTTCATAGTGTCAACCTAGGTTCTACCCATTACACTGATGTATCTTATTTAGTTATCATCTCAAACATGCATAATTCATGGATTTCTGTTTTCTCTACAACATAACATATTTGTTTTGCTTATGTAAGGGTAGTCATAATATAAATAATTCATTTAATTATTTGGATAATTATTTTGGGATGGGTCATTCTTAGAATTTAAATAATAAAACAACAAGTTATAATAACATATCTCCCGCAACAACGTGCGGGGTATCATCTAGTTGATGGAATGGATAAGGTTGAGAAAATGGTGAAGAAATATTAGGACAAAAGTTGCATTTGAATCACTCTTGTGGAGGACTGAACTGAACTTTCTTCACTTATTAGTAGAACACGTACCCATTTCTGAAATTAGAGTGTAAATTACTTACAATGTTGATGATAGTGGTGTTTGTTTTTTGTCGATGATAATTTGGTGTACCTCTATACCCATAAGAGTAATAATTTACAGAATTCTAGGGAAATTGTCATTGTTAAAGATGTGCAAAAGTATCTAACTCAGTGGAAACATAATTTGAAGAAACGGAAGCAATTTTGCGAAGAAGTTTCAGATGAGGAAGAAGATCATTTGGCAAAGTATTATGATGATGAGTCTGATGGGTTGTATGTGTAGTGGGCCTGTTATTTTGTGATCCAAATTCATATACTAAAGGGAGGCTAACTTCTGACGAGCGGAGCGAGGCCCGTACGGATCGTTGCCACCGCCTATTTATATTCCCTGTAAGCCGCCGCTAGGGTCATCATCGCATCATTGTACACCCACGGCGTTTGTAAACACCACCGAAATAGTGAAGTTTTGCTGGCTGGCGCCCGTGGTTTTTCCCTTGTGTGTTGCAAGGGTTTTCCACGTTAAAATCTCGTGTCCCCTGCAGTGTTTTACTTTTCGTTCTTCGTTTATTGTGCATCTCAATTATAACAAGTGGTATCAGAGCCCGTGTTCTTTGGATCTAGGGTTTACGAGATGTCGTCACCGAAGTTCGATCTACCGCAGCTGGACTACACCACGAGATTTGCTTTGTGGCAAGTGAAGATGAGGGCGATTCTCGCCCAATCTTCGGATCCGGATGAAGCGATCGATGCTTTCGGCGAGAAAGCGAAGGATACCTGGACCGATGCGGAGAAGCGGAAAGACCGTAAGGCTTTATCGTTGATTCAACTCCATCTGTCCAATAATATTCTGCAGGAAGTGCTGCAGGAGAAAACCACCGCCGAGTTATGGGTCAAACTAGAGGAGATCTGTTTGTCCAAGGATCTCACGGGCAGATTGCACGTGAAGATGAAGCTGTTCTCGCATAAGTTGCAAGAGGGAGGTTCGGTAATGAATCACCTATCTTCCCGGAAAGAGATTGTTTCTGATTTGCAGTCTATAGAAGTTAAGTATGAGGATGAGGATTTAGGTCTTCTTCTTTTATGCTCGCTGCCTAATTCTTTCGGTAATTTTCGTGACACCATATTATTGAGCCGCGACAAACTAACTCTCGCGGAAGTTTATGATGCTCTCCAACAAAAGGAGAAAATGAAATCTATGGTGCAGGCTGAAAGTTCGTCCTCCAAGGCGGAGGCGTTAGAGGTCCGTGGCGGGACCGAGCAGCGAGATAACTACTACCACAACAACGAGAGATAAGAGCAAGGGCGATAGAGGTCGCTCAAAGTCCAAAGGACGTGACAAGTTCTGCAGGTATTGTAAGAAATCTAGCCACAATATTGATGATTGTTGGAAGCTGCAGAACAAGGAGAAAAGGAACGGAACTTACCAACCGAAAAATAATGATGGTAATGGTAAGGCTGCCGTTGTCACCGGTAAGGGTGAGGCTGCCGTTGTTGCTCGGTAGTGATAGTTCGATGGAGATTGCTTAGCTGTTTTGGCTGCATGTGTTTCACGTGATGATGAATGGATTCTTGATACTCGCATGTTCGTTTCATATTTGCTGTAACAAAGATTGGTTCAGTTCTTATGAGTCCGTGCAGAGTGGAGATTTTGTGCGTGTGGGGAATGACAACCGAGTGCAGCATTGTTGGCATTGGTTCTGTTCGGATCAAGACCCATGATGGGATGACACGCACGTTGACGGGAGTGAAACACATACCCTCCATGGCGAGGAATTTGATCTCTTTGAGTACCCTTGATTGTGACGGGTACAAGTACAAAGGTGGGAACAAACTTTTGAAGGTATCATCAGGTTCTCTCATTATTATGATTGGTGATATGAATTCTGCGAAATTATATGTCCTTAGAGGTAGCACTTTGCCCGGTATTGTCTGCTGCTGTTAGTTCCGATGAAACTAGTAAGACTAACCTTTGGCACAAGCGTCTTGGACATATGAGTGAGCTTGGCATGGCAGAATTGGCAAAGAGAGAGCTAATTGATGGCTGCGATTTAGGTAATCTTGAGTTCCGTGAGCATCTGCATCTTTGGTAAGCATAAAAGAGTAAAATTTAATGCTTCCGTTCATACCACCAAAGGCATTTTAGATTATGTACACGCTGATGTTTGGGGTCCGTCCCGTAGAACTTCTAATGGTGGTGCTAATTACATGCTTACAATTATTGATGATTACTCAAGAAAAGTGTGGCCATATTTCCTGAAACATAAATCTGATGTTTTTAATGCTTTTAAGAAGTGGAAAGTTATGGTAGAAACCCAAACTCGAAAAGAAGGTTAAGATACTCCGTATCGACAATGGTATGGAATTTTGTTCAAATGAATTTGATGAGTTTTGCGAGCAATGATGGGATGGTAAGACATCATACCATTCCGTACACCCCTCAACGAGAATGGTGTGGCTGAACGCATGAACAGGGACCATTATTTCGAGGGCTCGCCGCATGTTGTCTAATGCA
Organism: Lolium rigidum; assembly: GCF_022539505.1. Taxonomy (NCBI): domain Eukaryota; kingdom Viridiplantae; phylum Streptophyta; class Magnoliopsida; order Poales; family Poaceae; genus Lolium; species Lolium rigidum. The sequence continues at coordinate 311,465,191 of NC_061510.1, read as the reverse complement.
AAGATGCATAGAGGTTTTGGGCTGAAGCAGCCTCCACCGCATGTTATCTCATCAACGAGTCACCTTCTGTTCCACTTGATAAGAAAACTCCAATTGAGGTATGGTCTGGTTTGCTCTGCTGATTATTCAGATTTGAGAGTTTTCGGTTGCCTTGCTTACGCTCATGTTGATAATGGAAAGTTGGAGCCAAGGGCTGTTAAGTGCATCTTCCTTGGTTATGGTTCGGGAGTTAAGGCATATAGATTATGGAATCCTGAAACTAAGAAAATTGTGTTGAGCAGGAATGTCGTTTTTAATGAGGCGGTTATGTTTAATGATAGTCCGTCTACTGATATTTACGATGCTATTGATTCTCCCGATGTTTCGATGATGAGCAGCACAGAATTGGCGTGCAGGTGGAGCACGCAAAGGAGAATGAAAATGTGTTTCCTGAAACCAACAATGATGATAATGATGTTCCACCTTCACCACCTTTTGTTCAGGCGACAAGGACGGTCTATTGCTGCTGACCGCCCTAAGAGAAATATTACACCTCCTACCCGATTAATTCAAGAATGTGATATTGTTGTTTATGCTTTGAGTTGTGCTGAACAGGTGGAGCATGATATTGAACCAGCTACATATCATCGAAGCCATTGCTTCGGTTGATAAAGAGAAGTGGGTAGGTGCGATGCAAGAAGAGATGCAATCGCTTGAGAAGAATGGCACATGGGATGTTGTGCACTTGCCTAAACAAAAGAAGGCTGTCCGCTGCAAGTGGATATTCAAAAGAAAGGAAGGTTTGTCTCCAAATGAGCCTCCACGGTTTAAGGCAAGGTTAGTAGCAAAAGGTTTCAGTCAAATTCCAGGTGTTGATTATAATGATGTATTCTCCCCGGTTGTGAAGCATAGTTCTATTCATGCTTTCTTTGGTATTGTTGCTATGCATGATCTTGAGCTTGAGCAGCTAGATGTAAAGACTGCTTTTCGCATGGTGAGTTGGAGGAGGATATATATATGGACCAACCTTGAAGGTTATGTTGTGCCCGGTAAGGAGGATCTTGTTTGCAAATTAAAGAGGTCCCTTTATGGTCTGAAACGAGTCGCCACGACAGATGGTATAAAAGGTTTGATTCATTTATGCTTACACATGGTTTTGAGAGATCTCGGTATGATAGTTGTGTGTATATCAAGTTTGTTAATGGATCACCTATTTATTTGCTGCTATATGTTGATGATATGTTGATTGCTGCCAAGAGCATGAAAGAGATCACTACTTTAAAGAATCAATTAAGTAGTGAGTTTGAGATGAAGGATCTTGGTCCTGCTAAGAAAATACTAGGCATGGAAATCAAAAGGGACAGAAAGTCTAGTTTGTTGTTTCTTAGTCGGGAAAAGTACATTGAGAAAGTTCTTCATCGTTTTAATATGCATGATGCAAAGTCGAGTTACTACTCCTATTGCTTCTCATTTCAAGTTGTCAGCTTTGCAATGTCCTAGCTCTAAAGATGATATTGAGTACATGTCTCGAGTTCCCTATTCTAGTGCTTGTTGGTTCCTTGATGTATGCCATGGTTTGTTCACGTCTCCGATCTATCATATGCTATGAGTTTGGTCGGTCGATACATGGCTAATCCCGGTAAAGAACATTGGAAAGCTGTTCGGTGGATTTTCGGGTACCTTCGCGGCACATCAAAAGCTTGCTTGAGGTTTGGCGAGGATTGGTGAGGGGCTCGCCGGATATGTGGATTCAGATTATCGTCGGCGATTTGGATCGAGAAGGTCCCTCACAGGTTATGTGTTTACTTGTTGGTGGATGTGCTTGTTAGCTGGAAGGCTACTTTGCGGGATGTCTGTTGCACAATCTACTACGAGGCTGAGTACATGGCTATTGCCGAGGCAGGTAAAGAGGCTGTTTGGTCTGAAAGGGTTGTATGCTTGAGCTTTGTGGAGATAATTCTTGCATTAAGTTGTTCGGTGACGAGTCAAAGTGCTATTTATCTTACTAAAGATCGGATGTTCCATGATAGGACAAAGCACATTGATATTAAGTACCACGCAATCGGGAGATGTGGTTGCAAAAGGTAAAGTGAAGGTATGCAAGATTAGTACTCATGATAATCCTGCTGATATGATGACTAAGCTCGTCTCTGTGTCCAAGTTTGAGCTTTGCTCAAGCTTGGTTGGTATAACTCGTTTAGCCCAAGTGGCTATTGGCGCCGACAAGTGTTTTCTTTGTTGATTCGGGTGATTGTTGAAGTTCATGCTACAAGGAATTTGTCTCAAGGTGGAGTTTGTTATTTTGTGATCCAAATTCATATACTAAAGGGAGGCTAACTTCGACGAGCGGAGCGAGGGTGCGAGGGCGGCAGCCCCCGCGGTACTGAATCGTTGCCACCGCCTATTTATATTCCCTGTAAGCCGCCGCTAGGGTCATCATCGCATCATTGTACACCCACGGCGTTTGTAAACACCACCGAAATAGTGAAGTTTTGCTGGCTGGCGCCCGTGGTTTTTCCCTTGTGTGTTGCAAGGGTTTTCCACGTTAAAATCTCGTGTCCCCTGCAGTGTTTTACTTTTCGTTCTTCGTTTATTGTGCATCTCAATTATAACAGGGCCTATAATTGCAGGATGTATACTAGGTCACTAATGTGCCTAGATCATGCATGGATTATGCCTAATCGAAACAATAACATGTTGTAAATGGGCTGACACAATGATGGACTTGAATGGTAAGCGGCCTTACATGGGCTACCCTTATACTTAAGTAGCCCTTATGTGGGCATGTTATCTATGACATATATACAATTGTAGCAGAATAGATGTTGTTGTAATGGTTTTTGAAACATGACAATTAGTGTGATGTCAGCAGTTGATGATCTAGCACAACACATCGACCACAGTAGCCATTTTCATGGTAATGCGAACACATCTGCCATGGCGATCCATGGTAGATCCATTTATCACACGTCTTCAACCACGGAATGCATTCCACTGACAAAAATCTTTGTCAATGAAAAGGATTACTATCATGAAAACGGATTGTGGTAAAACAAAAAAAAATTGGTGTTAGCTAACATCCAACGACAACTCTACAATTGTTGAATAAGTGTCGTCCATCATCTATGTGGATGGGATGGATTTATATGGCGCCTCGGGGGAGGTGGGAAGGGCAGAGAAGGAGGAAGGCATGTCGTGACTCGGCAGTAGAATGCCGGAATCCCGTGTGCTCCCCCTCCATCTTCGTCGGCGTGAGGGAGAAGGCGGTAACCGTCCCTAGGCATGCTCGTTGTGCTAGGTGCATCCTCTGTAATTTGTTCCGCCAACAATATCGACTATCAGAAGGGACAATAGAGTTGCTCGTAGAGGCTTATTGTAATTGTGAATTTGCAGAAACCAACTTGTATATATTATTTACAAACGACTCGGCGAAGGCATCAAATGATAGGAATAATATGCGGGGAGACAAAACCCTAAAGAGGTGTGTGCGAAAGATAACATTTGCACACAGTTAACACTTGGAAAGTTTTTTTTGCGAAAGACACATTATTATCACGCTAAACCGAGTTATTGTTATTTTTTGTGTCGCTCTATTTTTAGGAACGGGTAGGGAGCTCCCACATTGCATTACAGAAGAGGGAAATCGGTCCAGTTAATAAGGGGAACTGGACACAAACACCATACAAACACACACTACAGCTTATGGCACATCGTTTGTGCGAGATAGAAGGACACCAAGGCCTAAAATCATAAGCCTCGCCTTGTATCCAACAAAGGCAATATCTTCAAGCACACACCAACTCTCCTCACAATAGGTGCACCGTCGTGCACTACACCCTCCCAGCATAGGGGATCAAGCATTGACCTATTCTAAGGTGTGAATAGCATCAACCACATGCAGGATATGGTGGTTCTTGTAGATTTGCAAATAATATTGCATCTTCTCATTCAATACCTTTTCAGTGGCTTCCCTTTTCTCTTGACATTTGGCACCTCCCAAAAGTCTCTTCCCGTCAAAGCCACTGTTTTTCAAGTCCAAAATACAACTTTGACACCCAAAGTGAGAGGAAGGGGCCTCAAGCAATTTGAGGAGTCCTCCAGCGGAGAAGGCACTGCCCTTGGAAGTGGTTCTTGATCATCGCCATGGATCGAATCCTTCGTAGAATTTTCCTCTGAGGAAGGAACCCCGAGATCCTTCATCTCCTCATTTATGGAGGTCACAACAGGCTCGACTACAAGCTCCAGCTGATTCGGAATTCCTCGCACCACCGGGACATCTTAGAGGTCGAAAGCCCCGCAATCCTCAGAGCTAACATTGAGATCAGCCACCGGAGGCGGCTCTGAAGACGTCTTAGCCAACGTAAGCTGCGCCAGAGAAGCCTACAGACAAGTCGTCGCAAGAGAGAATCCCTCCATGAGTGCCACAACCGGCTCCATCATGCTCCCAAGCCGCTCAAGTAATCCCTACAGGGACTCGGACACAACACACATGCTTGATCAACTCCTCGAGTTGAAAAGAGGCCATCTATTGTAGCTCATCACGCAACAACGCCGCTTGCTCCACGAAGTCGGACTTCAACATCTCATTGGGAGGGGGAGCCAAATTGGCAGGCACACTGCAGGTCGTTGGCTACGCGGGACAGTAGGGCCATGGTCCTTGAGTACACTAGGAAGCGAGAAAATTGAGCTCTAGAGTGGCCCAGAGGAATGAGAGGATCACGCGGAGATATTGCAGGAGAACCAGAGTAGACTAGGGCGGGAGGTTGGCTAGCTTTCTTACATTGTCAGCAATCTCACACACGGTGCCTAGAGCGACGACGGGAGAAGCACTTGATACGGCCGTCACTACTAGGAAAAGCCTTATTGCCGGCGCACCAAAAAAGGATACTGCCGGCGCACCAGTGCCCGCCAGTGGGAACATGCCGGTGATAATGGGTTACCGTTGGCGCACCAGCTGGTGCGTCGATAGTAACACGAGTTATCCCCGGCGCACCAGGCCTGGTGCGCCGGTGGTATGTTTTTTTTCAAAAAGGCCAATCTAGATCTAGATCTAGCTCGGGTTCGTCCTCGAAAACCATGGCTATGGGCCATCTTGTTGTTGTTGATGTGCCGAGGTAGGAGTAGGAGGAGAAGGAGGTGTATGAGCCCGGAGGTGGAGGTGGAGGTGGAGGAGAACGAGGAGGAGGCTGGAGGTGGAGGTGGAGGAGGAGGAGGAGGATGAGGCTCGTGGTGGTGAAGGAGGAGGAGGTCACCGAGGAGTAGGAGGAGCCCGTCGGGGAGGAGAAACGAAGAAGGAAAGAGAAGAGGAGGAGGAGGAGGAGGCTGGTTTGCGCCTCTATAGTATAGGTTACCACCGACGCACCTAGTATGGTGGTGTGCCAGGGGTACTTTTCTTTTTTTCATCAAATCTAAAACCTCAAAAAACTCTATTTTCCTTTTTGAATTTTTTTGAATCTAAAAAATCTCTATAGGTCGTTGGATTCAGATAGGAAACTTTGCATAGATAGATTTTGATATAAAAAAAATTCATCGGAGGTCGTATGCAACCAGAAATCCCGTTTTACCGAAACATGACGTCATTTTGCATAATATATCGAAATTCATGTTTTTAATTTTTCATTACAACTATATGGCATAACACATGGGAATCTCGAAGGATTTACTTTTTTGAAATTCTATCATTTTTTTTTCAAAACTGAAAAGGCGTTCCCGGGAGGGAGGGGGTGTGGAGAGAAAATCTGTGCTCCCCTTACCCCCGGCGCGCCTCTATGCTGGTGCGTCGGTGGTACATTGTTGATCACCGGTGCACCACCATAGAGGCGCGCCGGAGCAAGGGGAGCTCGAATTTTTGATATGGCCCGGACCTCTTCTACCTTTATCCCCGGCGCACTAAATTTTTGCTGCGCCGATGGTATTGGGCTATCACCGGCGCGATCAAAACATGGTGCGTTGGTAGTATTTACCACCGGCGCGGTCAAAACATGGTGTGCCGGCAGTAGCGCTGGCATCTATAGGCCTTTTCCTAGTAGTGCGTGGCAAACATCCACGACATGCCCGGGCTCCAAGCAGTGGAAACACTGGCCGTACGCCTTCCCTCGGAACGTCTTAGCACGACCGGCTTCCACACGTCAAGGAGAGGGGGTAGCTTTTGAAGGAGATATGCCCTAGAGGCAATAATAAAGTGGTTATTATTTATATCTTTATGTTTATGATAAATGTTTATATATCATGCTATAATTGTATTAACCGAAACATTAGTACATGTGTGATATGTAGACAAACAAAGAGTCCCTAGTATGCCTCTTAACTAGCTTGTTGATTAATGGATGATTAGTTTCATAATCATGAACATTGGATGTTATTAATAACAAGGTTATATCATTGTATGAATGATGTAATGAACACACCCAATTAAGCGTAGCATAAGATCTCGTCATTAAGTTATTTGCTATAAGCTTTCGATACATAGTTACCTAGTCCTTATGACCATGAGATCATGTAAATCACTTATACCGGAAAGGTACTTTGATTACATCAAACGCCACTGCGTAAATGGGTGGTTATAAAGGTGGGATTAAGTATCCGGAAAGTATGAGTTGAGTCATATGGATCAACAGTGGGATTTGTCCATCCCGATGACGGATAGATATACTCGGGGCCCTCTCGGTGGAATGTCGTCTAATGTCTTGCAAGCATATGAATAAGTTCATAAGAGACCACATACCACGGTACGAGTAAAGAGTACTTGTCGGGAGACGAGGATGAACAAGGTATAGAGTGATACCGAAGATCAAACCTCGGACAAGTAAAATATCGCGTGACAAAGGGAATTGGTATCGTATGTGAATGGTTCATTCGATCACTAAAGTCATCGTTGAATATGTGGGAGCCATTATGGATCTCCCAGATCCCTCTATTGGTTATTGGTCGGAGTGAGTACTCAACCATGTCCGCATAGTTCACGAACCGTAGGGTGACACACTTAAAGTTGGATGTTGAAATGGTAGAACTTGAATATGGAATGGAGTTCGAATATTTGTTCGGAGTCCCGGATGAGATCCTGGACATCACGAGGAGTTCCGGAATGGTCCGGAGAATAAGATTCATATATAGGATGTCATTTTATGTGAATTAAAATGTCGCGGAAGGTTCTATGGAAGGTTCTAGAAGGTTCTAGAAAAGTCCGGAAGAAACCACCAAGGAAGGTGGAGTCCACATGGGACTCCACCTCCATGGCCAGCCAACCCTAGTGGGGAGGAGTCCCAAGTGGACTCCCCTTAGGGTGGCGGCCACCCCCATATGGGAGGTGGAACTCCCACCTTTGGTGGGAGTCCTAGCTTGGCTAGGTTTCCCCTCCTTATGGAAGGTTTTTGTTTCGGGTCTTATTCGAAGACTTGGAGACCAACTCTTGGGGATCCACCTATATAATGAGGGGCCAAGGGAGGGGCCGGCCACCCCAAGACCACAACCTGGCCGCCCCCCTTGAGTGGCCGGCCACCCCCTCCCAAACCCTAGCCGCCTCTCTCCTCCATAGCTCCCGCGTGCTTTAGCGAAGCTCCGCCGGAGTTCTCCACCGCCACCGACACCACGCCGTCGTGCTCGTCGGATTCAAGAGGAGCTACTACTTCCGCTGCCCGCTGGAACGGGAGGTGGACGTCGTCTTCATCAACAACCGAACGTGTGACCGAGTACGGAGGTGCTTGCCCGTTCGTGGCGCCGGAACCGATCGTGATCAAGATCTTCTACGCGCTTTTGCAAGCGGCAAGTGAACGTCTACCGCAGCAACAAGAGCCTCATCTTGTAGGCTTTGGAATCTCTTCAAGGGTGAGACTCGATACCCCCTCGTTGCTACCGTCTTCTAGATTGCATCTTGGCTTGGATTTCGTGTTCGCGGTAGGAAAATTTTTGTTTTCTATGCAACGTTATCCTACGGTGGTATCGAGCCGTGTCTATGCATAGATGGTTGCACGAGTAGAACACAATGGTTTTGTGGGCGTTGATGCTCTTGTTATCTTTAGTTTGAGTACTTTGCATCTTTTGTGGCATAGTGGGATGAAGCGGCTCGGGCTAACTTTACATGACCGCGTTCATGAGACTTGCTCCTCGTTCGACATGCAACTTGTATTGCATAAGAGGCTTTGCGGGTGTCTGTCTCTCCTACTATAGTGAAGATTAAATTTACTCTTCTATTGACAACACTAGTATCACCGTTGTGGTTCATGTTCGTAGGTAGATTAGATCTTACTCGAAAACCCTAAACCACGTAAAATATGCAAACCAAATTAGAGACGTCTAACTTGTTTTTGCGGGGTTTGGTGATGTGATATGGCCATGATGTGATGATGAATATGTATGAGATGATCATTATTGTATTGTGGCAACCGGCAGGAGCCTTATGGTTGTCTTTAAATTTCATGTTGAGTAGTATTTCAAAGTAGTTGTAATAGTTGCTACATGAGGTGAACAACCATGAAGACGGCGCCATGAACCTTGACGCTACGCAGACGATGATGGAGATCATGCCCGTTGATGATGGAGATCATGTCCGTGCTTTAGAGATGAAGATCGAAGGCGCAAAGACAAAAGGGCCATATCATATCACATATGAACTGCATGTGATGTTAATCCTTTTATGCATCTTATTTTGCTTAGATCGCGACGGTAGCATTATAAGATGATCCCTCACATTAATATCAAGATAATAAAGTGTTCTCCCCTAAGTATGCACCGTTGTACGGTTCGTCGTTTCGAAGCATCTCGTGATGATCGGATGTGATAGACTCAACATTCACATACAACGGGTGTAAGCCATGTTGCACACGCGGAATACTTGGGTTTGCTTGACGAGCCTAGCATGTACAGACATGGCCTCGGGACAACGGAAACCGAAAGGTTGAACACGAGTCATATGGATGATATGATCAACATTTTGATGTTCACTATTGAAGCTACATCATCTCACGTGATGATCGGTTTTGGTGTAGTGGATTTGGATCGTGTACCACTTAACAACTATGGGGGATGTTGTATTAAGTGGGAGTTCATTAGTAATTAGATTAAAACATGAACTAATTATCATAAACATAGTTTGAGTAGTATTTTGAATTAATTTTGTAGTATTGGCATCCGTTTTCTACCATGCGCTAGTCTTATAATTGAGATAGAAATACTGTTAAAATCGACAAGAAACTTTACGGATTGGTACCGTATTGTTAAAGAATCAAGAATTGATTAAGTCCTATTGAAAACTTTTAGTAAACCTCACATTGTTGATTCAAAGAGCTATGGTTTCAATTAGTACCTAAAGTTATCTTGTCTCCGTGAAACTTGAAGTTCAAATCTGTTTGAAAAGTAAGGAGCTGAAAATTTAGTTTTCAGAAATAATCAAGGTATGAGATATATGTGATATCTAAGACCTTATTGCAAGATGATAGAATATAATTTGGTGAGACTACATGAACTCATAAGTTTTATGGGAATGTACGAAGGTTGAAGACGCAAGGCGTCACAATCCTCCAACTATTGGGGCACTAACGATATTTGCATATCCATGAAGTGACCATCCTTAATATGCACCGTTGCTAAGACTCGTCGTTTCGAAGCATCACGTGATGATCGGGTGTGATAGATTCTACGTGTGCATACAACGGGTGCAAGCTAGATTTGCACATGCAAATACCAAGGTTTAAACTTTATGAGCCTAGCATGTACGGGACATGGTCTCGGAAAGTTGTCATGAATTAATGGATAAAATTATGAGTGAAATTGTTCATCGTATTACAAAGTTACTAATAGTGAAATCTGGAACACTTGTCATATAATGATTAACTTCAAAATAAGAACCTCAAGGTTCTTGGTATTAGACCAACAAACCTAGAAGTTATTGATGTTGAAGTGTTTTTACGAATAATGAGGAAAGCTAAAAGAAAGCGCAAAAGATATTTTTGCAAAAAGAAAAGAAAAGACTAGAAAGTCTAGCTCGGGTGTATATAAATGATATACATGTTATGGTTGTATTCCTAGTTAAGTCACACTAAGAAATTCTTGGGTACTAGTACTATATTGGTTGGTATGAAGTGTCATACAAAACAACGCAATACAAGAATACAATGGCCTAAGTGACTGACAAGGAATATGATAGGAATGCACGCCTGGAACAAAAATAAAGTATTATTATGTTCATCGTTGGCATTCTATCTAACCCTTAGAATTTATAATAAAGAACTTAATAATTGTTATTTTGCTTCTGGTCAAATGAAAACAATGAGTTGTTTAAATTGTGACATTACTCCATGTACGATGGATAAGTTATTATAAATCTTAATGGTGAAACACACATACATAACATGACGCTAAAATGCTATAAGGCAAATGATTTGAATTCCACTTATTTGTGGAACCGCCATTTAGGTCATGTTGGAAAGGAACGCATGAAGAAACTCCATGCAAATGGATTTTGGAGTCATTTGATTTTTTGAATCGTTTGGCGCTTGCAAATCTTTTCTAAAAGAGAATGACTAAAATACCGTTCATAGGCCAAGTTTTGAACGGGCAACTAACTTAGTGGAAACATACATGATGATGTATATGGATCAATGGGCATAGTTGTGTGCGGAAGATTCTTATACTTCATGAAAACTTCAAACAATGAATTGAGTATATATATGTGGATATATTCGATAAGGAAGAAGTTTGAAACATTTGAATGGATTCAAATAAATTTCAGCATGAAGTAGAAATCATCGTAATAGAAAAGTCAAATATCTATGATTGGATCATAGTGGAAATATTTGAATTACTAGTTTTAGCGAACATCTAAGAGAGTTATGAAATTGTTCTACAACTCACATTTCTTGGAGTATCATAGTGATGATGAAGTATCCGAGAGATGTATCCAAACCTAGTTGGGTCAATGATGAGATAAAATATTAATGCCATTATATTTTTGTGAATTATGCTTTAGAGACTACCGCTTTACCTTGAATAGAGCATCATCATGATCCGTTGAAATGACATCATACGAGTTATGACATGGGTATAAACCCTAATAGTCTTTTCTTAAATTTTGGTATGCATAGCATAAGTAAATAAGTTTACAACCAAAATCGGATGAATGTCTTTGTTGGTTATCCCGAGAGAATTGATTGGGAATTCTTCCCACAATGGAGACAAAGACAAAAGTGTTTGTCAATGTTTCTTATTTCCAAGAAATTGTTTCTAGCAAAGTTTTTGAGTGGGAGGACAATAGAACTTGATAAGGTTTATGAACACGAGCATAATGATCGAGTAGCGCAGCATCGGAATTGGTTACGGAAGCGGCCACGACGATCATGGCTCCTATGACTACAAAGTGTTTTAGCCATGGAGATCGAAGTACATATTGAACCTTGTAGGTATGGTTTACTTTGTGATCAAATAAATGATTTGTGGACAAAGGATTGATTTCGAACAATGATAAACCAACTACAAGCAAAGAAGTTATGATGGGCCACGACTCCGTTAAAATGGCCATGCACCATGAAATCCATAATAGATGAATACTTTTTGAAAGTAAATGGATCTATAGACTTAGATGAAATATCTTTGAAGAAGCTCGACTTGTTGAAAAATTGTTTACGACAAAGTTCAAAGAGTTGACTACGATAAGATTAGATCTTCCGTAGCAATGCTTATAGTCTATGTGGATTATTCTAGTAATCACTACATATTTCTTTTATGAGATATGCTAGTAGGATGGAAAAATACATTACTTATCGGAAGTATGTATTAAAGGTGTATACAAGATACAACCAAGAGTTTTGCTGGTCCGTGGAATACTAGATAGGTATACGAACTTCAATTGGATGAAGTAAGTATTGCGGAGTTGGAATCTTCACCGAGATGAAATAGTCAAAGAGTTTTTGATTTCATCGAGAGACGATGAAGAGGCTTGCATTTGCAAGAAATTAAGTGGGAGCGCTAAGACACATTTATAATACTTTATGTAGGTGACATATAGTTGGTTATAAATGATGTAATTATATACTTGATTAAAAAGGTTTCATTGAGAATTAACTTCAATGAAAGGATATGGACTGAAACAAATTTAGTGTCAAGATCTATGAAGATAGATTGAAACACATAAATAAGTTTAAGTCAAAGTACATATGATGGATATTGAAGTAGTTCAATATAGAAATATTAAGAAAATGTTCTTGTCATGTGAAGGTTTAACAAGACTTGAGTGTATCGACACTCAATGAGTAAAAACACATGAGTGATTATAGATCACGAATAATATGTACACAATCGGATATCATGTGCTATAAAGTGTTATGAGCATATACGAGAATGATTCATATGATGATCATTGGACGACAGTAAGAATATCCTTGAGTACTTTAGAAGAACTAAGGATATATATATATTTTTTGTATGAAGAAATGACAAACAAATCGCTATAAGGTGTTACACCGATATTGGTTTTGTCACATATAAAATATAATTTCAATCTCAAATTAGACTAAGTGTTGTTTAAAAGGTAGCACAATGAGCTAGAAGTTGTCTATGCTAGATTTAGAAGAGTTCTAAATATTGTGACGGATTCTACAAAAGAAGGCAGAGTATGTCATTATTTTGACAATGACAAAGGATGTTAAGTCAAGAGGTTCTTTGAGAACTTGGTGCGGTTCAGACGAGTCGAACTTTGAAGATATATTGTGTGTGACAATATTAGTGACATATTTCAGACAGCGGAATTAAGGTTCCACCAGAAGATCAAACATATTTAATGCCGACTCATTTGGAAATGAGTGATGCGTTGAGATGCAAATGAATTAAAAAATACATACGTTTCTGAGCGTGTCAGATCCGTTGACTAAAAACCTCTCCCGTGAGCAATACATGATAAAGCACCATAAGGCCAAGGTGTTATATCTTTACAAATGTAAACTAGATTATTGACTCTAGTGCAAGTGGGAGGCTGAAGGAGATATGCCCTAGAGGCAATAATAAAGTGGTTATTATTTATATCTTTATGTTTATGATAAATGTTTATATATCATGCTATAATTGTATTAACCGAAACATTAGTACATGTGTGATATGTAGACAAACAAAGAGTCCCTAGTATGCCTCTTAACTAGCTTGTTGATTAATGGATGATTAGTTTCATAATCATGAACATTGGATGTTATTAATAACAAGGTTATATCATTGTATGAATGATGTAATGAACACACCCAATTAAGCGTAGCATAAGATCTCGTCATTAAGTTATTTGCTATAAGCTTTCGATACATAGTTACCTAGTCCTTATGACCATGAGATCATGTAAATCACTTATACCGGAAAGGTACTTTGATTACATCAAACGCCACTGCGTAAATGGGTGGTTATAAAGGTGGGATTAAGTATCCGGAAAGTATGAGTTGAGGCATATGGATCAACGGTGGGATTTGTCCATCCAGATGACGGATAAATATACTCTGGGCCCTCTCGGTGGAATGTCGTCTAATGTCTTGCAAGCATATGAATAAGTTCATAAGAGACCACATACCACGGTACGAGTAAAGAGTACTTGTCGGGAGACGAGGATGAACAAGGTATAGAGTGATACCGAAGATCAAACCTCGGACAAGTAAAATATCGCGTGACAAAGGGAATTGGTATCGTATGTGAATGGTTCATTCGATCACTAAAGTCATCGTTGAATATGTGGGAGCCATTATGGATCTCCGGATCCCTCTATTGGTTATTGGTCGGAGTGAGTACTCAACCATGTCCGCATAGTTCACGAACCGTAGGGTGACACACTTAAAGTTGGATGTTGAAATGGTAGAACTTGAATATGGAATGGAGTTCGAATATTTGTTCGGAGTCCCGGATGAGATCCCGGACATCACGAGGAGTTCGGAATGGTCGGGAGAATAAGATTCATATATAGGATGTCATTTTATGTGAATTAAAATATCGCGGAAGGTTCTATGGAAGGTTCTAGAAGGTTCTAGAAAAGTCCGGAAGAAACCACCAAGGAAGGTGGAGTCCACATGGGACTCCACCTCCATGGCCGGCCAACCCTAGTGGGGGAGGAGTCCCAAGTGGACTCCCCTTAGGGGGCCGGCCACCCCCCCCCCCCATATGGGGGGTGGAACTCCCACCTTTGGTGGGAGTCCTAGCTTGGCTAGGTTTCCCCTCCTTATGGAAGGTTTTTGTGTCGGGTCTTATTCGAAGACTTGGAGACCAACTCTTGGGGATCCACCTATATAATGAGGGGCCAAGGGAGGGGGCCGGCCACCCCAAGACCACAACCTGGCCGCCCCCTTGAGTGGCCGGCCACCCCTCCCAAACCCTAGCCGCCCCCTCTCCTCCATAGCTCCCGCGTGCTTTAGCGAAGCTCCGCCGGAGTTCTCCACCGCCACCGACACCACGCCGTCGTGCTCGTCGGATTCAAGAGGAGCTACTACTTCCGCTGCCCGCTGGAACGGGAGGTGGACGTCGTCTTCATCAACAACCGAACGTGTGACCGAGTACGGAGGTGCTGCCCGTTCGTGGCGCCGGAACCGATCGTGATCAAGATCTTCTACGCGCTTTTGCAAGCGGCAAGTGAACGTCTACCGCAGCAACAAGAGCCTCATCTTGTAGGCTTTGGAATCTCTTCAATGGTGAGACTCGATACCCCCTCGTTGCTACCGTCTTCTAGATTGCATCTTGGCTTGGATTGCGTGTTCGCGGTAGGAAATTTTTTGTTTTCTATGCAACGTTATCCTACAGCTTTCTCTTCTGCGGATGCCGACATTTTCGCACCTCCCACTAGCCCAGCTTGCCGCTCACATCCTCTGCCACAACTTTCAATGGAGATGCGGCCGACAGCCCCACCACCTGCGGCTTGAAGTTGGGAGGGATCCTCTTAGGTAGTGGCGGTAGCCAGTTCTAGGCGAAAGGCGTAGCCGGGGAGAGCAGCTTGGAGGGAGTTCCGGGAGCCGCAAGGGTGCAAGGGCCGGATTAGTTGAGGAAAAAGCACAGCCCCATCAACCACGGGAGCGCCCGCGCGAGAGGGAGCTGGATCGGGATCCAGATCGGGGCTAACCTGCCCTGGGGAGGTGGGAGGGGGGAGGAGGAGGGATAGAGTCCGAGGGGGGAGGAGGGAGGGGGCGGTGGTTGGGGAGGCCATGGGGCAAGGGTAGGAGGGGGATGGGGCTGACGTGAGGAGGCTACGCGGCAGCGGCGACGGAGGCCACGAAGTCGTGGGAGGATTTTTGTGTCACTCAGATGTCCCCACTAACCTATTTCTCTATAATGCAGCTATGCCACATTAGCGGACCCACCACCTAATCAACCTACCACATCAACAAATCATATGCATGCAAACCGCATCATGTGGACCTATTTAATAATCATGTTATTTATGTCATCAGTAATTAATCTGCTGGCATCTTCCTGTCCCTTAGGCTCCACGGTGGTGATTGAAATGTTTCCCTCTCTTCGTATCCGTGCAGTGAACAATATAAAGGAACGACTTTCCTCTCCCACTAATCTTTGCAGCTTGAAGATTGAAGGTTCCACGATTGCTTCAAGCATAATCGCTTTGCAACTTGATATGTCTTCTTGATCAGTCTGTCTCCACCCTATTTCATTTTACTCGCATGGTTTCACTTTTTCGCTTTGTTGTTTCCAGGCTTTTTGATCGAGTCCACCTATTCCTCTTTCTGATTGTTTTTAACTGGGTTCTAAAGCATGGAGCAAAGCATCGCTCGCAGCCGGGAATCTGCGGGGGAGACTTGCATAGGATCTTCTTGTTAGGTGAGATTGTAAGATCAGTCATAAAAAAGCTTATTTACCACATGCGAAAAAATCAAACAAAATTATACAACATACTTATGAACTGTATCTACAACTCCAAAGAAAATCTGCTCAAAATTCAATCTACTTTTGGAGAAACAAAAAGGATAAATTGTATTGTGAATAGTGTCAGCTTTGGGTGAATAGTATTTCACACTATTCATTCCCAGATTTATCTTTTTTTGCTCTCTAAATGTATGTTGAATTTGAAGCAGAGATTTTTTGGTGTTGCATATATAACATAGATGTATGTTGTCAATTTTTTTTAGAATTTTTGAACATGTATTTTGTCTTCAAAAAATTGATCTCATAGATCCTACCTAAAGCAAGATCCCACCCAAGTTATCCCCGGGAATCTGCCATTGCTCCGTCCTTAGACCAAAGCCCAGCAGCCGTCTCCCTCCAAGGGTGTCACCTCTGCCAATATCGATGCTTATCTTTCCTGCGGCATGACACGGCTGCATAAAAGCATCTCTTTGTTAACCTATTTTGCCTCCTGGGATCTTCAGTTTTACCTTGATCTGAGCTTATAGAGCAGGTAACTGTTTTATTCGATCTAGATATTTTTATCTAATGTGTACATGTTTTTTTTTACCATAATAATGTGTAAATGTTTATCCATCACTTTGATATTGTCTTCTGTCAAATAATCCTGCTATGTTCAATCAGTAAATTGAGCTGCGCATGAAGATGTATATTTTGATAGCGCAATTTAAAATTCAGAAATTCACGGAGATGTAAGACTTCTTTCTTTGAGAAACGAAGATATAAGAGTTGGCTATTCAGGTAATAAAACTATTCTATCTTGACTTTCGTTTCACTTACACGTGTCTGATAAGCTTATATACTTATATACTAGTTGTCTCCTATTAAATCCATCTTGGCTTTTATTTTTTTGACTTCCCACACATGTATATACCGGGAGCACTTCACATCAATTTAGCTAAAAATTTGTAAGATTAATTATTGATGGCACCGAATTGTTCTACTGTTTCCTTCTGTAAAACAGGGTGTAATCAGTTGTGCTGAACTGGCTTTGGGCATCTTAAGTGACAGATATAAAGAAGGATTATTAGTATAGTACATTCAAAATGCATCAATGTGAATTTTAGGCCTTTGAATTTTGACAAAATGTCCCGCTATAGGTTGTTAATCAGTCCATTAGGCACTATTTCTAGGCATGTTTAACTAGTATGAACTATTATCTGTGAAGGTAATCAACCAATTCCTCACCTGCACGTATTTTCAGATTTGACCAGGATAACACAACACTAGTAGAGAAACCCCCCTTTAGTACCGGTTCCAAAGGGCCTTTAGTATCGATTTTGGAACCGGTACTAAAGATTCGGTACTAAAGGCCTCCCACCTTTAGTACCGGTTCTAAAGGTGCCTCCACGTGGGCACGCAGGAGCCCGCGGGGCTTGAGACTTTTGTACCGGTTCGTGATTTCGTTTAATTTTTTTTATCCATTTTTTCTAATTATTTTTCACTCCCTATTTTATTTTATTTTTTTCACTTCCTTTTTTTTCAGAATTTCTAGTATTTCCGTTAGTCTCTAACTACACTTAATCTCTAGTCAAATTACCTACCTGTGGTCAAACTTCCCGGTCGGTCACCCATCCTCACACTACTCCCGCACTAGCACGCTTAACTTCCGAGTTCCATCCCGTTCCGCTTCCAAGTGCTTCGCGCGCATGTATGTGATAGTAGTATCATATCAATCCTATTAACATGTTGGTCGATGTCACACTTCTTTATCGTTTAAATTCCAAATAATTCTTTTAATAAACAAAAGTAATGATGTAATAATAATGTTGAATAAATAAATAAAATTAATTTTTAACTTTTTTATTATTTTTTATTATTTTTAAAAATTTTAATATTTTTTTGCAAAACCTAAAACCTGAAAATTTGAAAATCTTATAATTTGCTAAAAGTAATAGTAATATGTTAGGACTCAAAAAATCTTATAATTATTAATTTTAATTTTAAAAAAACTAAAAATATATAAAATTCTAAATTTCTGGAAAAAAACCTAAAATCTTCCTGCTTTCATATTTTCATTTGGAGTTTTGAGAATCTAAAAATTGGCTAACCGGGTAAAAATTAATTCCAAATATTACCATTTTTCAAACTTTTTTTGCAAAAAAAGTCAAAATTCGAATTTCTTAATTTCACCGAATAGTAGGTTGCATAACATATAAGAATCTAAAAACATTTTATTTTTTTGAATTTTCTATCATTTTCATTTGTATTTTACAAGCAAAAAAAGGCGATCCACGAGGGGGGGGGGTGGGGATGGAGGTGCGTGGAAGCAGGAAAACCTTTAGTACCGGTTCGTGACACGAACCGGTACCGGTTCGTATTAAAGGTTTTTCGGCTGACGCTAACTCTTTAGTACCGGTTCGTGTCACGAACCGGTACTAAAGGTCCTTACGAACCGGTACTAAAGGCTTGGGCAATGCAACCGGCTACCTTTTTGTGTGTACTTGTGTGTTAAGGAGGAGAAAGCAAATGGCTACGTTTTTCTGTGTATACTTGTGTATATTCGACAATACACAAGATTATAGTGCCTATGTTAACAAGAAAACTTATGCACAAGCTTATGTTAAAGCGTTAGTCTAGTCAGTCCGAAGAAAGGATGTGCAATTCTCAAAAACGACTGCAATACATCCGAACATGTAAGCCATATGTGATGCACATCAGATGTCATCCAGTGCACTAGTATCAATAACACAGAAGCTAATTAGCACCAATGATTGCCGAAATTCTGGCTACATCATCTTGAGAAAATATATAGACAGATGAAATTGATGTAAACTATGCATCAATTGCAAATTGGACATCTTTTATTCACAAGATTGTGGTTAACCACACATCTTTTCATTTTTGCTGTGATCACAGCAACAACAGCAACCAAAACCAAGGCTTAGCGGTAAATGACATGATTTCACTCAATAATATGCTAATTAGGCATAATAGAAGATACGAAATTGGTATGGCACCACACGAGCACTAGCACAGACGCATTGAACAGGTACAGATAAGATGAGACAAATAAAACCTAGTTCCCCCAAATACATGGCACCGGCGTCCACCACCTCGAGATCAGATCCAACCAACAGCTCAATATCGTATAGATTCAAGGAAAAAAAAATAGCGCGCTATAACAAAATAGCGTCGGCCGAAAAATACGCTATTAGCGTGCTATAGCGCGCTAATAGCGCGCTATAGCACGCTATAGCGCCGAAATGATGTAGCGTGACATGTCCAGAAACGCTATAGCGTGCTATTAGCGCCGAAATAGCGCGCTATTTTTTTCATGGTATAGATTGCAAGAGCAAGAAGAGGGTAAAGGGAGGATAAGAATGAGGATCTTACCTTGTAGCTGCCAGCGTTGGGGGCTTGGAAGGGCGAGCTGCTGGAGATCTTGATCTTCCCGGGGGCTAGGTCTTCAGTTCCAGCTCCGTTGCGGCGTCAGAATTGGGGAGGGCGACGAGGCTAGAGGATCTCCTCTCCTCCAGTTGGTTGCACGGCCGCCGTCGTTCCAGTAGCCGCCGTCATCCCCTCCTTCTAGTCGCGTCGCCGCCGCCGCTATCGCGAGAGGACGAACGCTCTCAGTTTTGTTCTGTGTGTCCTTTCGGGATGCTATCCACGGGTGGAGTGGGGATTTTTTTAAACCCGGTGTATCGGGGGGGGGGTTTCGGGGAAACCGGGCGGGATGGAACACCGATAGGTTTTAACCGAACGCGTTTTAAGTTGGGTCCGGGGGGTCTGATCCCGGCCCACCCACCGGGTTTGTGCGCCGATACCGGCCGGTGCGGGAGCAAACGAACGAGGCCTTATAGCGTACAAATGATAGTTTTATTTTTATTTTAAGGTTCAAATTTTTTTTAATTCAAAATTTGTTTGAATTAATTCGTTCAATAAATTCCCGAGATTTCCGAGATTTCTGGTAACCGTTAATTCCTATGCCCTCCGGTAAAAATTGTTAACCGAGAAAGAAAACCTTGGCCATCAGCGGGGAAGAATAACAATAAATTTAATTGTGAGATATATTCAATTGACATGTTTCACCGGACACCCTATGTTGTGGGCTAGCTAGAGTACTAAGTAAGTTTGGAATACAAAATTTACATGATACTGATTAATTGGTTTCCTTCACTTGTTGTCTTTCCCCAATGGATTGCTGTATACTACCACTGATGCCAAAGGTTTCAGATAGTTGAGCGGCGACTCGCAGTTGGAGCCCCGCTGAGCACATACGGTTTTAATTCTTCTCAAGAAACTCTGGTAAAAAAAATCCAAACATAGAGTAAGTTTGTATACTTCTGCTGTTACCTTTTTTCGCTGAGATTCGACAAATGTACGACCATTCATGGCAGAGACGAGACGAGGGTTAAGAAAGGTTCTCTGGCGATAGTTCGCCATGTGGATGAACCCCTTATGGTTCTTCCACCATGGCATCTCCAAGTCCTTCCTCGTCAGTCCTTGTCGCGCTCGATGGGACATTGCCAACGATCCGCCGGGCGCCATAAACAATGAATCCAGTCCGCGCCTCTCAAATCCCGGCTTTTCTCGATCCCCTCTTGCCTGGATATGCATGAAACCCTAGACTCCGTTCGGTTATTTGGGGTAGATTGCGATCTACTGATCTGTTGAACATGGACACATCAACCTTGGATGTCAGAGTTGAACCTCCGATCGTATCATGTCAAACCTCTTCTGGGCTGGGTCAGAGATACGCGGACCAAAAGGTAAGCTCCTGCCGAACCTGAGATCGAGCAAATTCCGCGTACAGATCCAGTGCGGGCCCAAACTACTGAGTAGGATGTTTTTCTTACTCGTATCTTTTTTTTTTGAAAGAAAGTTTTCTTATCTTGGAATGGAAGGCAGATAGTTTTATTAGTTTAGAAGCATTATACTACTCTCTCCAATTTAAATTAATTGACTTCACTTTATCTAGATACGCATGCGTATAGTCTAAAAACTTAACTACATACATATGAATCTAGGTAAAGTGGGGTCAATTAGTATGAATCGAAGGGATTGTTTTAATCGTGAGAAGGATGTGAATCTTCTCTATCCCGGTGGCAATATATGGGTCGCCATCATCTGCTTGCCGCTCCACCGGCAGGAGGGGTGGCGATCCTGGACCTTTGCCCAGACATTATAACTATGTTCCTAAAGTTAGGGTTTGGTGGTTTTGTGGACTTGTGGTAACGCGATTCAGATGGCAGGGGCGCCACTACCATTAGACCAGATAATAGTACCTTGGCTTCAACGCCATCTCAGTACATGGTCAATGGCATCAAGGAGTCAATGGGTATGGCCGTCCTTGGACTTGTGCTCCGTCTTGTGTGATGTTGGTTTGGTGGCTTGTTCGTGTTGTAGCTAGGTACCAATTTTGTCTTCTATGCAGGTTGTTTCACCTGCGGGCATACATGGGTTATGCCATCTGCTCCCCGACGATTCTAGCCTGACCATCAACAAAAGTCAAGGTTTATCCCTAGTGATTCGGCTTCTTAGCGTTTATCCCTAGTGATTTGGCTTCTTACCTGGATATTGGTGTACATAACTGGTGGCTACTACATCGAATTTACTACTACATTGAATTTTACGAGGAATGTTTCTCTAAAGGTATGTGTTTATGACTTAAGTGCTACTCTATTTGCCTTCGTTCTCTCGTACGATGATTCGATGGCAACCTGATGAGTAGTGGAGGATTCAGTTGCGAAAGGTTTTGCTGGGGAGGTGGGGGGATCATGTGACGTACCACACCATGCCGCTGACATGTGGATCCTACGTCTGATGGACCCACATGTCAGTGAGCCCATTGTAGGGTGCATAGTCAGGGGAGCCCCTTTCTTTGTTGGGGTCTAGGATATATGTCTAAGTTTTTCTAGGGTCTATATGTAGGGATAATTGTCCTACGTCTAAATGTGCCACAAGTTGGAAGGTTTTACGAATGGCTCTTGTATCTTGCCAGTTTCTCCTTTCCGAACCACAGTCCTCCCAGCTACTCCCCCGCTCCTTCTACAACTATCCTCCACTGCTCCTCCCTTGCTTCCAACTAGGAAATGTCCGTTAGCCATCGACTAGGCTGAACCTCAAAACGAAATCCCTCCCTACCATTGAGTCGAGAAGGAATAAGAAATATGGGTAGTGAGTTCATGGTTGCTAGATGTGTCTCATATAAGACTTTGGATTCATCATTCACATTCCCGAGGTCGTTGCTTTAAAATGCAGGTTGTTGTTTTGGAATTAATGTTGCGTGCATTCTTTCCAACATGTTGCGGTCTTGAGTTCATGCTACAAGTGCATTCCATGGTGTTGCAACTGTTCACTTCCATGTTGCATACATAATGGTTGTTTCTTTGTAATTTTACGGGAACCACATTGCGGATTTTGTTCAAGGAGCAGTGAGCTTTAATTTTGATTTGTATCGACTAGTAACACTTTTGCTGAATTGCGCTAGCTAGGCAATTTTCCAGCTAAAAATAAATTTGGGTGGATAGAAATTTGTCAAACATTACAAATTACATGCTTTTTTCTCCCCGGTAGGACCAGAACACGCAGCATAGCCGTACTAAGCACTAGCTCGCATATCTAAATAAAACGGTGCCATAGGACTAACAAGTAATTCCATTTGACTTAGAGAGAACCATTCCAATCGATTAACTTCCACTTGGAGCATCATCCTTGCAAGATATCTTTAGCGATAGGGCAGGACCGACGAAGGTGGACCAAATAATGAGCGAAACATTCTTTCCACGTCTTGTTAGAGATTAGAGGTGTTTGTTTGGCACTAGAAGGAGTTCGTGCGAGGCTTTGGAAACTAAAACCACAAGTGACTATTACGATATGTTCCGTTAGGGAATGTTGGTACTCCAACAGCCGGGACTAAGTGAATGATCGGATAATTTTGGATTTAGATGCTTAAAACAGAGTAGATAAGCTTCGTATTCGAGTGTGAACACAAAGTATCTTATAGCGTGTCGGCAAGGCGTTATATTGGAGTGCTGAAGAGGCCGGGCTTTTATATTTCCGTGCTGGAGGTTGCAAATTGTACCAGTTCAATACTTATAGCGGTAAAAATATTTAAATTAATGAATATGTTTGAATTATCTTAGGCAGTAAAATACGGAACTTTATGGTATTTATGAGTAACCAGATTTACTGTTAGCCTCTGGTAAAAATATATGTATTAAGAAAAAAATGCTAATGTTCTACCAAAATACTAGGACGACTATGAACCGAAAAAACCTTAAATAAACTGCATGAGGTCGCTATGGTGTTGCATCGAGCCAAGCCTAAGCATGACATCGATTGATGGCCTTACCACTATTTGTAATTTTCTTCCACAACTGCACGTTCATAATAATATTTATAAATTCAATGCATGCTCAGTAGGGTTCTTTCTTTTCCCTGCTTCGATGCAAGTCACCAAGAGCAAATGTCTTTAATTATAAGACTAGCAAAAAATACCCGTGCGTTGCACCGGGTCTATAATTAATTACATATTTTTATGTTGAAGTGGATCCTAATTTTAGTTGTATCATTATTTTTTAAGTATGTTTTTCACCCATATTTCAGTTATCTTATATGACAATCCTCACAAAAGTAATAAAAGCGTCACTTAATTATTTTTCTTTCTATACATCATGTGTATCAAAAACTATGAAATCATCATGCGCAAAATCACTTGTTAAATTACATGGATATACACTAAATTAATAAAATTTTGTCAAATTGCTAAAGAATTGGATTACATGGAAAATACCAGTTTAATTTTCAAACAAAAATGATACTACCACATAAAAGGAGATCAATTATTTGCATCCGATAGGATGGTACCGTTCAAATAAAAAGCGATTAATGAAGCCTTATCCCGCCTTATCATGCTTGGTCGTCAATTTTTAAACTTCAGCAGATCTATGAAATGGTCTGATTTTGAAGTGAAAAAATTCTTATGTAGCACAAGGTAATTATAAAATTTCTTAATGAAAAATAATATAAGATTATTATTATTATATATAGAGGTATAGATTTAAGTGGCAAAAACTTATTTAGTAACCAAGTCCTTTACTATTGCTACCGCGGGTTCAATAGTTATTTCTTCATCAGGTTCTATAGCTTTATTTTTACTTTTATTAACCACACTTGTTATAATAGAATGTTCCTTTACCTTGGCAGGGAAAGGTACTTTTTCAATATAAAGTTCAAGCAAAATACGATCAGCAGTACAAACTTCAATATTTCTAGCAGGAACCCAATTAACAATATCCTTATAAGGTGCATGATACTTGTTCCACTTCTTTTTGGGAACATCAAGATAAGAGGCAAAAGCCTTAAAACAATTTGCAAGAACTTGAGAATCAAGACCATAAACAACACTAGTATTACGAAAGTCATCGGTTTGCATAAAAGATTCAATGCATTCATAATCATAATTAATACCTGACTTTCTTCCTTTATCATTCTCCCATCCTTCAGTATTTTCCTGAATGCGGTCGAGAAGATCCTATTTAGCTTCTTCCTTCATACGTGTAAATGATCTAGAACAAGAAGCATCCAATAAATCCTTATCATGAAGAGAAAGCCTCGCATAGAAGGTTATTAATAACAATATTACTGGGGAGCTGATGAATGGGACATTTGAGCATTAGTGACTTCAATCTCCCCCACGCTTGGGCAATACTCTCTCCATCTTGAGGCCAGAAATTATATATTTGATTCCGATCTTTATGAATCTCACTTGGAGGATAGAATTTAGAATAATAGAGAGGTACAATTTCCTCCCATCCAATAGATCGGCCATTCTTTAGCATCTTATATCATTCCTCAGCTCTTCCCTTAAGTGATAAAGAGAATAATTTTCTCTTAACTTGGTCCATTGAGATACCTGCGCACTTGAATAACTCGCATAATTTATGTATAAAGAGTAAATGATCACCTAGATGGACAGTTCCATCTCCATAATAGCAGTTATTCATAACACATTCAACAATTTTCATAGGTATTTTAAAAAGATCCAACTGAGCACGCGGTGGTTCATCTACTACCATAATAGTGGTAGTACTAATTCCAAACAGAGAGTCAAAAGGAGATGCCTCCATAATGAAATAAATCAGTAGTAGATAGAAATAAAAAAAACAACACTTACAGTAAAAGTTACCTTTACCAATTTCATTCTTCAATAGCGCTTCACTCCCGGGCAACGGCGCCAGAAAATAGTCTTGATGACCCACAAGAATAAGGGGTTTATCGTAGTACTTTCGATAAATAAGAGTGTCGAACCCAACGAGGAGCAGAAGGTGTTGACGAGCAGTTTTGGTCGAGAATTCATTGTAAACACTAGCGAACAGGTTTGCAGGGGTATTTGATAGTGCGGATAAATAAAGTATGAGTAAATAGAATGCAGTAGTAATAATTGCAGCGAGTGGCTCAATCCTTTTTAGAGCAAAGGACAAGCCGGTTGTTTTACTTATGATAAACAAATGTTCCTGAGCCACACGGGAATCACGTCAAGTGCTTTCGCTTCACATAGTTGAATAATATTCAGTGGTTTGGTAAGTGTTTTGTGGGTGAACCTATTCTAATGCACTACCCCGTACTTAGACTAATGCATACTTGTGATTGTACCTCTTGAAAGCAACTACAAAAAAGTAATTAAGATCAATCTAACCACAAACTTAAACTTTGAGATCCTACACTCCCTTGTGCACCAGTTTCCTAACGGGGTTTGGGTTTCTGCCCCGCAACCCTACAATTAGTAGCCAAATACAGAATGCATTCACCTAGGCCCATAAAGATGAAGTATCATGTAGTCGACGTTCACATGATACCACTAAAAGAATAGCACCACAACTTAAATATCAAATCATTGCATATTACTCAACACAGTTCCACTACTAACAGCATGACTTCTCCCGTGTCCTCGAGAACTAAACGAACTACTCACGAGCCATCATATGGATCATGATCAGAGGTGATATGATAGTGAATAACAATCTAGACATAAACTTAATTCAATGATTTTACTCAATAGCATCAACTACAACAAGTAATCAACACCGGGAATGTTTCCCCTATGAATGCGACAACTATTGAACCCAAGATGTCACAGCGGGACGGCGTGGAGGCGGCAGTGATGATGGTGCTGGTGGTGGAGATGATGGTGATGATGATCCCGATGAAGTCCAACGTGATGGCGGTGACGATGGCGACGATCTCCCCTCTCTGGGAAGGAAATTTCCCGGCAGATTTCAGCCTGCCGTGAGCTTTTCTCCCTCTCTGGTTCTCCGTCCCGTAGCGGCGGCGGAATATTTCTCTCGTCGTACCCCCGATCTTAGGTTTCCCGAGGGGTTAAAATACGCGAGGGGGCATCGTCAGAAGTGGGCCAGGGCGCCCAGACCATGCCTAGGCGCGGCCTGGGGTGGGCCCGCGCCTAGGGGTGGTTTGGAGCCCCCTGGCCCATCTCGGCCTCCCCTTCTGGCTTCCTCCGTCATTTGGGAAAATATGATTTTCTGTATCTTTGATGGGAATTGTTGGTCTTCAAAAATATGGTGCCTTGACGGCCCTTTTTCAGCAGATTCCAAGCTCCGGTGGTTAATTCTCCAATAATCATCAAACATGCAAAAATAGATGGAATGACATAAGTATTACCTCTAATTATGAAATATATCAATGAATAACAATAAATTATGATATAGAATAGTAATGCAAATTGGACGTATCACACTGCTGCAACCTCCGGCCACAGGTGCTACATGCCGCCGGCGGCGCTGCTTCCAGGGCTGACCGTCGTTGCTACAAGGGCTAAGTGGCGCTGCTGCAACCTCCGGCCATGGGTGCTACATGCCAGCGGCGGCGCTGCTGCTAGGCCTGACAGCCGTTGCTAGGAAGTGCCGAGGGGTGCTGCTGCAACCGCCGGCCACCGGTGCTACATGACATGACGTCACCGGCGCTGATGCTAGCGGTGCTCCAAAGCCAAGTCGACGGATATGGGTGCCGGCCGGAGTGCGTGGAAGCTGGACATGGGGGTGGGTCGGAGTGTGGTGGCGGCCGGAGATGGGGGCGGGTCGGAGTGCCGGCTGGGCCAGAGATGGGGGCGGGACGGAGCGACGACTTCGCCGGAGCTAGGGGAGAGGCCAACTGCTGGAGATAAGGGCGGGGCGAAGCACGCAGATGTTCAGAGATGGTGGTGGAGCAGAGGAGCCCGACGTCTGGAGATGGAGGCGAGGTAGGAGACGGTGTGAGTTTGATGAGTTGGATCGTGTGGTCTTCCTATCGCCATCCTACGGCTGTGCACCCGGGGGATCGGGGGATTTGATCCCCGGGGACGCTCAGCTCTGTCCTTTTGGTTATTTGCTTTGTTGTATCAAGCACCCTTTTCGCTATGAGCTAAATAGGGTATATTTGATTTCTTTGATGGAGCTACTCACAAGGGGAGGAATTGTCAAGCGAAAACTTATTACCAAAACCACAAAATCTGCATTATCTCTGTAGTATTTAGAGAATCAATTAAAAATACTAGCAGAATATCCTATGGCTATCTCCTCGTGTTAGAAATACACTAGTAAATAAGCCCGTGCGTTGCCACGGTTGATTAAAATCCTGACCTTCGATCCAAAATCTTATTTTGTCCAGAATATTAGGGCATCTCCAACGGATGCGGAGCAACCGTTTGCGACCGAACGATTGAAATATGCGCCTGCATTTCTACCAGCGGCACGATGCATAGTGATCAGGATGTCCGCGCAGACGCAAACACGACTCAAATATGTGTCTTGGATGCGTCGGTGCGGACGATGTGCGGTTCCGCATTGTGACCATGTCCTGCCACCACGGGCCCGCCTAGCAGCGAGTGCGAGGCATGTTTCGGCTCATCTCTTCGGCGGCCCTCGCTTTCGCGTCTGCGACGCAGATGTCAGCGTGCTGCCATCAATGGCATTGTGCCCCGCACGCGCCCAACCTTTAACAGGCGACCGACATCGTCCCAGCCATCGCCCGACACCTCCATAACACCGCCGCAGCCTGCCTCCACTCCCACAGCCACGACCACGCGTCATCGCGTCACCATCGGGAAGAAGAAGAAAGAATTTGAGGCATCTAGCAGCGGTGTGAAGGAGGCCTGGTCAAACGGGGTGCCGCTCGCCGTCGACATGGCGTGCCTCATGCACGACAACTGGGTGTCGTGTGGCAACTGGCGAGACGTGTACCTTCCTAGCGCAGGCAGCGATACCTACCGCCAGACCTCCGCGCGCTGACCCAACCTACGAAGTCGACTCTGATCGATGGCACACCTAGCGCGGGATCGAGACAAACAACAGGAGGAAGGCGGGATTTCTCAGCGACTGGGACTACCCGTACGGTCCTCCTCCGTCGCACCCACACCCTGTTGCGCCTCGTAATCACGCCAGCCGTCGCTGACGACGCCCCACTGGCCTAGTACAATGAGGAGGCCAAGGATGACAGCGACGACATCGTCGCCACCATATTCTACGGCTGGCGAACGGCCAGGAAGGAGGGCCGGGAGTTCTGGTTGTCGAACACCATGACCGAGGACGATATCGCGAGGCTCTCAGTCCTGGTGTCGGAGGGCCGCAGGCGCCTCCGCCGTTGCACCGGTACACTGAGATCATGCCGGCAGGCATCACGGAAGAAGCCCTCGAACGGGTGTTGCGGAACTCGGCCCCGCACTCGCCGCCGCTTCACCCTCGTCGTTCAGTACATGGGCTGCACCGGCCGCTCCACCCCCACCTCCACCACCGGCAGCAACAACATATGTTCCAACGGCCGCCAACTGGCCGTGGGAGATCCTAGAGCTCGTCGCCCTCGACGACGACAAGCAGGCCTTAGAAACAACTTTCCGATACGACACTGCAAGGCACCGGACGGGAGACGACATAATTGCAAAATATTTCCTATGGAGTTTTAATTCATTTTTGAATGTTTCCGTAGGCAAAGATTTTCGAAGTACTATTTATCTTTAATTGTCCATAAAATGGATGTCATTTAGATATCACCATGCATTTATCTTTTGTGACAAAAGAGTAGCCTACTATTATTTAAGAAGGATGCAGGCACGTGCTTCTTTTATTTATGCACCATCCTAGCAAGTAAGGAGCTCATAATCCCGTTTAAACACTATCCTAGCAACTAAGGAGCTCATAATCCCGTTTTAAAAAAAAGGCTTTTTAGTTTGTGAGGGAGAGCGCCCAGCAACCGGCCAGACCCAAAACGGACCAGCCCAAACCTATCTTCCCTTGGTCGTTTTCCTCCACACACTTCGCCAGCGCCGCCGCCCATTCTCCTCTCCACGCTTTCTCTCGGCGACCTCGTCCGGAGCAGACGGACTTCCTTAATTCATGCAGGCAGCGGATCGGCGGATCTCAGATCCATCAATGGTGTTATTTCTTCATGATTCCCTTGCTGATATTCCAGGCAATTTCGAAGGTATATAAAATGGTGAAATTGATTGTAAGGAAGCGATGTGGGACTATTGAACCTAGAAAATCAAAGCTACGTTTTCTTTGGATGGATTCGCCGGTTGCGTGTTTTCGTGAATATCTGTTAGGCCTAAGAAAGAGGAAGCCCAAGTTCATGGGCCTGTGTATGAAGGAGGTTCGTCCGATGTGAAGGCCGTTCGCGGAATCGTTTTTCCTCTCAGGATGAACCATTTTTGAGACTAAGCGGTGGCACTGCTTGTAAATATTTCTAAAAAGTATGGATAGATCTAAAACGGACGAAAATAGAGGGGAGAAACCTTTCTTCCTTTATTAGTAGGTAAAGATAAAGATTGTTGGGTTAGTTCTCGGTCACAAAGTCGATGGTATCTAATCAGCATCTTGTACAGGACCCTACGGACTCAAAACGAGCAGACGCAATGGCTCAAAGCATCATATGCCTTCAAGTTTGATGTCTTGTTCAATTTCATCAGTCATCATTGCTCTCCATAAACACAGTCCTTTTGCCTGCAAGATAAGTGATGTGCACAGTTGGGGCCTCTGGAATTACCTACAGATAAAGGGATCACACAGAATTAGTAAGAGGTATTCATTGTTACCTCTGGATGCGGTATGCCAGTTGGGGCCTTTCCGAAGCACGGGTACTTCACATGAACTTTGCGAGAGCTTCAAAGGGATCGGCGTGTTTCTAGTAGTAGCATGGAGGAGTTCTTGAGTTCCAGACGAGGCATCGGCAGCATGCTGACCTGCTAAGCCTGCATCTCTCTCGCTGATGGTTTTGCTCCCCTCTTCTCTGTACCATGGAAATTCAGGCCATTCTGTGACACACAGCTTGTGTCCTCTAAGTATAGACCCGTGAAGCTTGAGTGCAGAGCGGAAGGCTATCAGCGATGCAAATCTTACATAAGCTTTCCTGCGCAATTTTGTTTTTTGAAAGAACAATGACTACTAAGCCAGAGGATAACCAACCGGATCCAAGCAATTATTAGTTAACATGTAAGCACAGCCTTGACATACCCTGTGCTTGTGTTGTCTGAATTCACGGGAGTGTTAAGTGTTTTTAGCCGTCCATGGCATTCAAAATGCTCTTTTAATATGGATCGAATCTGCAAGGACAATCACTCAAATGGCAATATGGATGGACGAGAGGGCAATAGTAAGACACACAAGACTTACCGTTTCAACATCGAGGGATGAATCAAAGGCCTTGATGCAAATAGTCATCCTTAGATGAACAGGCAGATTCTTCCCGGGAGAAGGCAAATCTCTATCCAATTGGTGAAATTAGCCAATGAAAATATAAAAATTTAAAAATGACACACTAATTGATGAATATCCTGGTGAGCAAAACAATTGACTGACAGAAACCTGCCAAGAGCTTGGATGTCCAAGCTAAGCCATTGAAGTTTTAGGGGCCGCCCCATCAGATCAAATCCAGTAAGACGGTAAATTGCCTACAAAGTCAATGTAAATAGCAATGCTGTAACCAAATGTCAAAACAAGTATCAGGAACCAGCTACAAGTTACTCGATGCACAGTCGTAATAATCGTGTGAATAAGATCGTGTATGAGTGTGTCTGTAATTAACTAGGGCTTCATGGTCCCAGCAGACATACTCCATGATTTCAAAATGCACAAAGTCATGGAAATTTTGAGTATAACTCTTACAGATTCGTGTTTAGGGTCGAAAGGCTACTCAAAATATTATTGATGCCTATGCTAGCTGCACCGCGATAGAAGTTCACTACCACAAGCCGCAGCGCATTCCTCAGGAAAGAAAGAGACTACTCAAACAAAATGCATGCCTCTGAGTAAAAGGCAATCAGACTAAAAAATGGGAGTATTAGGATCGCATACCCTGAAATAATTTAGGTGATCTAAATATATCCTACTATATTTAATTTGGTAGAATTTTTAAGATGTTTATTTCCTTTGAATGGCCATAGGTGCAATTCATTAGAGTGGTTATAATCGACCATATAGCCCAAAACTGAATTTTTCCAAAAAAAATTACCCAATTAGTACGTGAATTCATGTATTTATTGATCAATTCAGACATATGTGCAAATATGCATGTATAAACCTATGTACAGTATCAACATGAAAATAAGTAATACCAGAGAAACAAGTTTGTTACGTTCAGAGCTTCTTCTTCTGTAGAATACTCTACAACTGCAAGATGTCTCGTACTGTAGAAATCAAAACTAATAACCTCGCCAGCCTCCGTGAAAACTTTCTTCCTACAGACAAAGATTCAAAAGTTAGAATTTGGAAAGCCACGAGTTTCCGTGAAAAGTACTAGGTATCATTCTGAAAACATACACTTGATCGTGCTCAACATCGTGGGCCATGTCAAAACTTGCGACTCTGGTTCTTTTTGGTAATTTCTCTTGGACTTGTATTTCTGGAGAAACTTTGCGCTGCACAGAATATCATGAGGATTACATGATAGTATATGTCATGAGGATTACATGATAGTATATTTCTCTTGGATTTGTTTTTCTGAAGATTTAGGCTGCACAGAATATCATGAGAATTACATGCATGATAGTAGACTCGCACGTGTATATATAAAGCGAATAAAAAAACAATCATGGGGATTTCTTCGGGGAAAAAACGTGGTCGGCAGGGAAGAATAACAACAAATTTAATTGTGAGATACAATCAATTGACATGTTTCACCATACACCATATGTTGTGGGCTAGCTAGAGTACTAAGTAAGTTTGGAATACAAAATTTACATGATACTGATTAATTGGTTTCCTTCACTTGCCCCAATGCATTGCTGTATACTACCACTGATGCCAAAGGTTTCAGATAGTTGAGCGGCGACTCGCAGTTAGAGCCCCGCTGAGCACATACAGTTTTAATTCTTCTCAAGAAACTCTGGTCAAAAAAATCCAATCATAGAGTAAGTTTGTATACTTCTGCTGTTACCTTTTTTCGCTGAGATTCGACAAATGTACGACCATTCATGGTAGAGACGAGACGAGGGTTAAGAAAGGTTCTCTGGCGATAGTTCGCCATGTGGATGAACCCCTTATGGTTCTTCCACCATGGCATCTCCAAGTCCTTCCTCGTCAGTCCTTGTCGCGCTCGATGGGACATTGCCAACGATCCGCCGGGGGCCATAAAGAATGAATCCAGTCCGCGCCTCTCAAATCCCGGCTTTTCTCGATCCCCTCTTGCCTGGATATGCATGAAACCCTAGACTCAGTTCGGTTATTTGGGGTAGATTGCGATCTACTGATCTGTTGAACATGGACACATCAACCTTGGATGTCAGAGTTGAACCTCCGATCGTATCATGTCAAACCTCTTCTGGGCTGGGTCAGAGATACGCGGACCAAAAGGTAAGCTCCTGCCGAACCTGAGATCGAGAAAATTCCGCGTACAGATCCAGTGCGGGCCCAAGCTTCTGAGTAGGATTTTTTTTTTTTGAAAGAAAGTTTTCTTGTCTTGGAATGGAAGGCAGCTTATTAGTTTAGAAGCATTGTACTACTCTATACTATTTAAATTAATTGACTTTACTTTATCTAGATAGGCATGCGTATAGTCTAAAAACTTAACTAGATACATATGAATCGAGGCAAAATGGGGTCAATTAGTACGAATCGGAGGGATTATTTTAATCGTGAGAAGGAAGTGAATCTTCTCTGTCCCGGTGGCAATATATGGGTCGCCATCAACTGCTTGCCGCTCCACCGGCAGGAGGGGTGGCAATCCTGGACCTGTGCCCACGAAAATAAGATATTTTTATATTATGTGTAAAAAAAGATAAATTTCGGTGCTAACAACCAACATCGTCTGAGTACCAACACCAATAGTTCAGGAAGCAATAACCGAACCACCCTTGAGCATCGCTGGGGAGATGATTGTGCGAACCACCATTTTCGAAGACTTAACACCTGGGACACAAATTGCGAGAACCATCATCCTCTTGACAACCCTGATAGAAATTCCAAAACCGATAAGCTGAAGCAAGATCTGAAAGACCGTACCTATAAATTTTAATCTATCAACACCATCAATGCCGTCAGGAAGAAGATCTCATCGTCGGGGGAGCGAATATAACTATTGTAGACGATGCCAATGTCCATCATCGCGAGGGCGAAAAAAGACGGGTAACAAAACCTAACCTAGTATATCAAAATCTCAACTCATAGATCGGGTTCTCCACTCCTCCTGATGTCGGCGAGGCCGGCTAGAGGAGAGCGAACTGTGTTGGGGGATGGCCTCCGGTAGACCAAGACCATGGCAAATGTGCCATGATAAAACTTTGGTGTACCAGATTAAAGATTAATCCTGATGCTCAAAGTTGAGTGAGAATTGTGCTAAGTTAGTGTGAACCGGTATCCCAGCAGGAGTATGCCGGAATAGGTAAATGTAAGAGATTAAGATACAAAGGCAAAGATGTCAGAGCATACCGGAGAACCGGCATAGGCACAACTGTAGCATGTCGGCATTCCAGTCAAAGATTCTATCAAGGACTAGAGGACAAGATGAGCGAAGCACTTCAGCTTTAATCGAAGCCCTGGCGCCAAAGCAGAAGGTGACGTAAAAGATACCGGACAAGGTCATCAGTCCCTGATTAAAGACAGAACCGGCGTCAGCAGGGCCAAAGAAGCTTTATAAAGTAGCTTAGCTCATCAAAAATTCCATTTCGGTTTCTTCCCTTGTAAGCCACCTCTCTCCCTATTAAGGAGAGGGGGCACACCCCTACGCGGGACGGATGATGGTTCATAGATAGAGAGATCCATTCTGTAGCGTGTAGAACAGGTCATGTACCGTATGTTCTTCAACCTCTGGCTTTCAGCCAAGTTAAGCAATACATACCGGATTCCTGTCTCTCTTTCCCTTTAACCTTACCCTCACCCAGATCCTCTAGCGTACATTCGGCCCCAACTTAAGCCATCCTATGGCATTTGTTGTTCCACCACGACGACAGTTGGCGCCCACCGTGGCGCCAGCAGCTACGCTTGCTGGAGTTCATATTCGGGCGGGCCTCCTCACCGTTTTCGGCGAGCGCGTGGTTTCTGGTCTCGTCCAGCGCCTCGGCTCGCTGGAATTCGTCAACGACAACGCGGGATGCTTCGCCAACGGCGGACGCTTCCCCAAGAATGGCCGCATCTTCAAGTTCGGCTCGCACCGCATCTACTTCGGCACCGTGCCGGAGCGCCAGTACCTATCGCCGGTGCTGATGGCGCCAGTACCTATCGCCGGTGCTGATGGCGCCAGATCCGCCAAGGCCTGCAGCTGCCCGCGGGTCGCGCCCCAACCGCGCCACCGGCAACGTCGAGGTGATGATGGCTGGCGCAGGAGGCGCTGGCAATGGAGCTGCTGAGGAGGGCGCTGCGCAAACCAAATCCGGGCGCACGATGAAGCCACCGACCGAGCGCGACGAGAACATCGCCGGCACCTCCAACGCGCCACCGGCAGCAACACCGCTCCAAGCTTCTATGAGCGTGTTGGCCACGTCCATTGTGCACAACGCCGATGCCGCGACCACCCAGGTCGAGCTAGATGCGCACTGGCAGATGCTGCTTACCGGCGCAGCGGATATCGTCTGAGCCCAGCAGGAGCTCAACCTAACCCTCCGTGAGTATAATGCAGCGCATGGCTTTGCTTCAGTTAGCGCAAATCCCGCTAGGGTAGCAGGCAACCGGCTTAAGGCTCGTAACTTAGACCAGGATCTGCGCCGGGAAGTTCTTTCCGGTAAGAGTGTGTTGGTATCTTTGCGACCGGTAGAAAAACCTAAGTACAACAGTCCGGATAAAACTACAAAAGCTGCTAGGACCATAGTAGAAGCATGTGAATCATTATCAGGCGATGCCTTAGCAAAACAGCAAGCTCGAGTAAGAGAGTTACTTGATATGATTGAGGCACAAAATGCTGAGCTGGTTCGGAACAACAAAGCAGCTACAGCATCTCAATCGATTCATTCGGCAAAGAATGCCGGAAGCAAGTTGATACGTCTCCGACGTATCGATAATTTCTTATGTTCTATGCCATATTATTGATGACACCTACATGTTTTATGCACACTTTATGTCATATTCGTGCATTTTCTGGAACTAACCTATTAACAAGATGCCGAAGTGCCGATTCGTTGTTCTCGCTGTTTTTGGTTTCAGAAATCCTAGTAACGAAATATTCTCGGAATTGGACGAAACGAAGACCCAGGGCCTATTTCGCCACGAACCTTCCAGAAGACCGAAGAGCATACGAAGTGGGGCCACGAGGTGGCCAAACCACATGGCGGCGCGGCCAAGGGGGGGCCCGCGCCGCCCTGTGGTGTGGGCCCCTCGTCAGCCCCCGACTCTGCCCTTCCGCCTACTTAAAGCCTCCGTCGCGAAACCCCTGATGCGAAAAACCACGATACGGAAAACCTTACTGAGACGCCGCCGCCGCCGATCCCATCTCGGGGGATTCGGAGATCTCCTCCGGCACCCTGCCGGAGAGGGGATTCATCTCCCGGAGGACTCTACACCGCCATGGTCGCCTCCGGAGTGATGAGTGAGTAGTTCACCCCTGGACTATGGGTCCATAGCAAGTAGCTAGATGGTTGTCTTCTCCTCATTGTGCTTCATTGTTGGATCTTGTGAGCTGCCTAACATGATCAAGATCATCTATCCGTAATACTCTATGTTGTGTTTGTCGGGATCCGATGGATAGAGAATACCATGTTATGTTAATTATCAAGTTATTACATATGTGTTGTTTATGATCTTGCATGCTCTCCGTTACTAGTAGAGGCTCTGGCCAAGTTTTTGCTTTTAACTCCAAGAGGGAGTATTTATGCTCGATAGTGGGTTCATGCCTCGCATTGACACTGGAACAAGTGATGAAAGTTCTAAGGTTGTGTTGTGTTGTTGCCACTAGGGATAAAACATTGGCGCTATGTCCGAGGATGTAGTTGTTGATTACATTACGCACCATACTTAATGCAATTGTCTGTTGCTTTGCAACTTAATACTGGAAGGGGTTCGGACGATAACCTGAAGGTGGACTTTTTAGGCATAGATGCAGTTGGATGGCGGTCTATGTACTTTGTCGTAATGCCCTTAAATCTCACTATACTTATCATGCCATGTATGTGCATTGTTATGCCCTCTCTATTTGTCAATTGCCCGACTGTAATTTGTTCACCCAACATGCTTTTATCTTATGGGAGAGACACCTCTAGTGAACTGTGGACCCCGGTCCATTCTTTTATACTGAAATACAAATCTGCTGCAATACTTGTTTTACTCTTTTCTCTGCAAACAATCATCTTCCACACAATACGGTTAACCCTTTGTTACAGCAAGCCGGTGAGATTGACAACCTCACTGTTTCGTTGGGGCAAAGTACTTTGGTTGTGTTGTGCGGGTTCTACGTTGGCGCCGGAATCTCCGGTGTTGCGCCGCACTACATCCCGCCGCCATCAACCTTCAACGTGCTTCTTGACTCCTACTGGTTCGATTAAACCTTGGTTTCTAACCGAGGGAAACTTGCCGCTGTGCGCATCACACCTTCCTCTTGGGGTTCCCAACGGACGTGTCAATTACACGCATCAAGCAAATTTACGGCGCCGTTGCCGGGAGATCAAGACACGCTGCAAGGGGAGTCTCCACTTCTCAATCTCTTTACTTTATTTTTGTCTTGCT
Source organism: Lolium rigidum (assembly GCF_022539505.1). NCBI lineage: Eukaryota > Viridiplantae > Streptophyta > Magnoliopsida > Poales > Poaceae > Lolium > Lolium rigidum. The sequence continues at coordinate 311,428,271 of NC_061510.1, read as the reverse complement.
TTATTTTATTTACTACTTTGTTTGCTGCACTTATATCAAAACACAAAAAAATTAGTTGCTAGTTTTACTTTATTTACTGTCTTGTTTGCTATATCAAAAACACAAAAAAAATAGTTTACTTGCATTTAGTTTACTTTTGTTATCATGTCTAGCTCTGTACCGGCTACTTCTTCACCTGAGGAATTAGTTTTTACTTTTAAACAAGGGGATGAGGAAAGTTTTAAGGATGCTTGGTCTAGAATTTTTACTTCTTATCGTAAAACTGAACCTCAAATGACTCTAAGTTTGCTCCTTAGTAATTTTTATTTTGGTCTTATGATTCGCTATAGATATGCCTTGGATGCTCTAGTGGGAGGAGATTTCCTTCATTGTAATGGGGATCAAGCTTTTAATGCCATAAAGAAGTTGGTTGCATCACATGATTCATCTAATAATTTTGATTCAACCCTTATTAGCATTCATAATAGATTAAACACTCTTGAGACAAGTGCATCTCGCTTAAATGAAAATTATGGATACATTCGTAACCGTCTTGATCAAGTTTTAGTGAACTCTGAACCTTCATTGTGGAAACCCACTATTAAAATTGTCATAGGTGACCAAACTCTTCGTGCTAATTGTGATATTATGACTGAATTTTGCCTAATGCCTAAGGGTATTCATAAATCTTTGAAACTTTGGGAATTCACTGAAGGGGGAGAAGGAATAACTCTTATTGACAACTCTGTTATAATTCCTAAAAGGATAGCTGCGGGTGTGCATACAACCATTCTTGGGATAACAATATCCGTTGATTACCTTGTCATTGAATGCGCAGGAACAGGACAAATCACACTCGGAAGATCCCTGCTGAAATTATTGGGAGCAGTCATAGACGTGAGAGAAGGCACCATAAAATTCACCTCTACACCCGGGGTAGTAATATATTCCCTAAGCCAAAGAGTAAGGACAAGAAAGGTAAGGGTAAAGCCCAAGGTAATGTCAATGCTTCATCTCTCGATAACACTTGAGTTACACTTTCTGCGCCTAGCTGAAAGGCGTTAAAGAAAAGCGCTTATGGGAGACAACCCATGTTTTTACTACAGTATTTTTGTTTTATATTTGTATCTTGGAAGTTGTTTACTACTGTAGCAACCTCTCCTTATCTTAGTTTTGAGTTTTGTTGTGCCAAGTAAAGTCTTTGATAGAAAAGTAAGTACTAGATTTGGATTACTGCGCAGTTCCAGATTTCTTTGCTGTCACGAATCTGGGTCTACCTCCCTGTAGGTAGCTCAGAAAATTGAGCCAATTTACGTGGATGATCCTCAGATATGTACGCAACTTTCATTCAATTTGAGCATTTTCATTTGAGCAAGTCTGGTGGCCTAATAAAATCCATCTTTACGGACTGTTCTGTTTTGACAGATTCTGCCTTTTATTTTGCATTGCCTCTTTTGCTATGTTGGATGAATTTCTTTGATTCATTAATGTCCAGTAGCTTTATGCAATGTCCAGAAGTATGAAGAATGATTGTGTCACCTCTGAACATGTGAATTTTTATTATGCACTAACCCTCTAATGAGTTGTTTCGAGTTTGGTGTGGAGGAAGTTTTCAAGGATCAAGAGAGGAGTATGATGCAATATGATCAAGGAGAGTGAAAGCTCTAAGCTTGGGGATGCCCGGTGGTTCACCCCTGCATATTCTAAGAAGACTCAAGCGTCTAAGCTTGGGGATGCCCAAGGCATCCCCTTCTTCATCGACAACATTATCGGGTTCCTCCCCGAAACTATATTTTTATTCCGTCACATCTTATGCACTTTGCTTGGAGCGTCGGTTTGTTTTTGTTTTTTGTTTTGTTTGAATAAAATGGATCCTAGCATTCACTTTATGGGAGAGAGACACGCTCCGCTGTAGCATATGGACAAATATGTCCTTAGGCTCTACTCATAGTATTCATGGCGAAGTTTCTTCTTCGTTAAATTGTTATATGGTTGGAATTGGAAAATGCTACATGTAGTAACTCTAAAATGTCTTGGATAATTTGATACTTGGCAATTGTTGTGCTCATGTTTAAGCTCTTGCATCATATACTTTGCACCCATTAATGAAGAAATACTTAGAGCTTGCTAATTTGGTTTGCATATTTGGTTTCTCTAGAGTCTAGATAACATCTAGTATTGAGTTTTGAACAACAAGGAAGACGGTGTAGAATCTTATAATGTTTACAATATGTCTTTTATGTGAGTTTTGTTGTACCGTTCATCCTTGTGTTTGTTTCAAATAACCTTGCTAGCCTAAACCTTGTATCGAGAGGGAATACTTCTCATGCATCCCAAATACTTGAGCCAACCACTATGCCATTTGTGTCCACCATACCTACCTACTACATGGTATTTATCCGCCATTCCAAAGTAAATTGCTTGAGTGCTACCTTTAAAATTCCATCATTCACTTTTGCAATATATAGCTCATGTATCGATAATTTCTTATGTTCTATGCCATATTATTGATGACACCTACATGTTTTATGCACACTTTATGTCATATTCGTGCATTTTCTGGAACTAACCTATTAACAAGATGCCGAAGTGCCGATTCTGTCGTTCTGCTATTTTTGGTTTCGTAAATCCTAGTAACGAAATATTCTCGGAATTGGACGAAACGAAGACCCGGGGGCCTATTTCGCCACGAACCTTCCGGAAGACCGAAGAGCATACGAAGTGGGGCCACGAGGTGGCCAAACCACATGGCGGCGCGGCCAAGGGGGCCCGCGCCGCCCTGTGGTGTGGGCCCCTCGTCGGCCCCCGACTCGCCCTTCCGCCTACTTAAAGCCTCCGTCGCGAAACCCACGATGGGAAAAACCACGATACGGAAAACCTTATCGAGACGCCGCCGCCGCCGATCCCATCTCGGGGGATTCTGGAGATCTCCTCCGGCACCCCGCCGGAGAGGGATTCATCTCCCGGAGGACTCTACACCGCCATGGTCGCCTCCGGAGTGATGAGTGAGTAGTTCACCCCCGGACTATGGGTCCATAGCAGTAGCTAGATGGTTGTCTTCTCCTCATTGTGCTTCATTGTTGGATCTTGTGAGCTGCCTAACATGATCAAGATCATCTATCCGTAATACTCTATGTTGTGTTTGTCGGGATCCGATGGATAGAGAATACCATGTTATGTTAATTATCAAGTTATTACATATGTGTTGTTTATGATCTTGCATGCTCTCCGTTACTAGTAGAGGCTCTGGCCAAGTTTTTGCTTTTAACTCCAAGAGGGAGTATTTATGCTCGATAGTGGGTTCATGCTTGCATTGACACCTGGGACAGTGACAGAAAGTTCTAAGGTTGTGTTGTGCTATTGCCACTAGGGATAAAACATTGGCGCTATGTCCGAGGATGTAGTTGTTGATTACATTACGCACCATACTTAATGCAATTGTCTGTTGCTTTGCAACTTAATACTGGAAGAGGTTCGGACGATAACCTGAAGGTGGACTTTTAGGCATAGATGCAGTTGGATGGCGGTCTATGTACTTTGTCGTAATGCCCAATTAAATCTCACTATACTTATCATGCCATGTATGTGCATTGTTATGCCCTCTCTATTTGTCAATTGCCCGACCGTAATTTGTTCACCCAACATGCTTTTATCTTATGGGAGAGACACCTCTAGTGAACTGTGGACCCCGGTCCATTCTTTTATACTCGAAATACAAATCTGCTGCAATACTTGTTTTACTATTTTCTCTGCAAACAATCATCTTCCACACAATACGGTTAACCCTTTGTTACAGCAAGCCGGTGAGATTGACAACCTCACTCGTTTCGTTGGGGCAAAGTACTTTGGTTGTGTTGTGCGGGTTCCACGTTGGCGCCGGAATCTCCGGTGTTGCGCCGCACTACATCCCGCCGCCATCAACCTTCAACGTGCTTCTTGACTCCTACTGGTTCGATTAAACCTTGGTTTCTAACTGAGGGAAACTTGCCGCTGTGCGCATCACACCTTCCTCTTGGGGTTCCCAACGGACGTGTCAATTACACGCATCACAAGTCGCATGCGCAGGTCTCGTCCCCCCATCCCGACAGAAGAAGAGAAAAAGATGCGTATGCACAGCAAATGACTATGTATGATCCGGTTTTGGCCGGGAAAAACAAGCTGGGCAAAATGATGCTGACAGAAAAAAGCCAAGGGGCAGGCCGTGGCTATGCCGGTAAAGGTGAAACCGGGCAAAATTATCGAGCGGCTAGAGCAGCGTACGCCGATGAAGAACTGCCACCACCAAGGTACCAAAGAGGAAAGGCCACAATGCCGGAACGGTACGATGAAGCCGATTCCGGAATGTAAAGGGCCGGATGCTACAGGAATCCTTTGGAAGAACGTGTTGGAGAAAGATGTCTGCCAGACCGGGATGCGCGGCACAGGCTGGACAGAGTGTATTTATCCGAAATGATCGAAGTTGAGGGCCCACCGGGTCCGAAATGTTTTGGCCCCCGAATCATGAGGGAGGAGCCACTGGTGCGTAACTTTCAGTTCCCCCGAGATACAAGAACATACGATGGCACCACGAAGCCGGAAGATTGGCTTGCGGATTATGTTACAGCAGTATATGCCGCTGGAGGTGGAGGAACCACCCCTAGCGGAGGAAACCGGCGCTGTAATATACATATTGTCAGTACTGGTAGGACGACACGTATTTGGCTGAACAATTTTCCAAAGGAAAGCATAAATGGCTAGCTTAACTTTGAAGAAGCATTCGTGAGAAACTTCAGCAGCACATACCAGAGGCCAAACAGACCGCAGCAACTTGTCATGTGCCAGCAACGCGAGAATGAAACATACCGGGATTATCTGACCCGGTGGAACTCAACAAGAAACTCCTGTTAGGGCCTCATAGAAGCACAAGCGATTGCTTGGTTCTGCAATGGATGCCGGAGAGGCTCACCGCTGTGGCAAAAGCTGCAGAGAAACATGCCAACCACCTTGGCGGAAATGATCCGGGTGGCAGATAGCTACGCGTTGGGAGATCCAATGCAACCGGCAATCGCGGGTGATCCTTTGCCAAGAATCCAACCGCACCAAGATCAGTACCGGAACAATCACCATAACAAAAGAAGAGAACATTTCCTGGATAGAAGATACAGAGTGCAACATGTGGCCGCGGTACAAGTTAATTCTGGAGCCGGCGGAAGCCAAAGGCGGAAAACCGGAAATCAGCCATGGGCTGGCCAGAAAAAATAGTGGGTGGAGAAAAAACCTTGGCATGATCATTCAAAGTATACAATGGAATCCGCAATGGAGCAACCGTGCCGGTGGCACACTCCTAACCCCGCGAAGTCGGCAAATCATTTGACAAAAGATTTCTCTTGGACCAAGCACTTGATGGCAAGGGCCGCAGCGAAAGATGCTAGAGACCAAGGTTTTGATGCATTTCCACCACCGCCACCATTAACCGGGGAAAACTTCGTGCAGCAAAACAAGCCGCAGCAGCAACAAGGGGTTCACCAGGTGGTGCAGGATAACAATCGTCCCTTACCCCCCACGCCGCTAGGCCGGAATGTTTACCATGATCCGGATGTGTGTTGCGTTGTCTTCGTGACCGAGCCAAGAGACCGGCAAAGTGTGCATCGCCGTTCCATGGAAGTGAATGCGGTGATACCGGCAGTACCAAAGTACATGTTGTGGCCAGGACAAGAAATCACTTGGTCGTTTAAAGATCATCCAAAGGTGATGCCTAATCCGGGCAGATATGCTCTGGTGGTGGATCCGATCATGCACGGACCAACATCGCAAGTCCGGTTCAGAAAAGTGCTGGTGGACAATGGTAGCAGCACCAACATCATGTACCGGCACACCATGCATACCCTTGGCATAACTCCAAACATGCTGGAGCCAAGTCACACAACTTTCCATGGCATAGTTCCGGGATTATCCTGCTCCCCGATGGGCAAAGTCCGGGTCGATGTGATGTTTGGTGGCCGAGACAATTGCCGTGTTGAAAACATTCTGTTCGAAGTGGTTGATCTCGACAGCCCTTACCATGCTTTGCTGGGGAGACCGGCATTGGCTAAGTTCATGGCCTCAACTCATACGGCTTACCTCAAGATGAAGATACCAGCACCAAACGCCTTAACCGTGGTGGGAAATTACAAGATCTCACTGGAAAGCGCTTCTGCCGGATCAAATCTGGCCGAATCGCTGGTCCTAGCGGAAGAAAAAATAGGAGAATTCAAACCGCAGTTGCGTTGGCTCAATCCTCCCAGCCGAACTTAGCGGCAATGAGCGGCAACCTTGGCACACCGACTTTCAAGCCGCCAAAGGAGAAAAATGACATCGTACTGGATCCGGCTTACCCAGAGCGCACCGTTCGTATCGGTGCCGGACTGAGTGAAGCATAGGAAAGCGCGCTCGTCAACTTCCTCCGTGAGAATCGGAACATCATCGCCTGGTCTACTGATGACTTGGTGGGTGTACCGAGGGAGTTGGCCGAGCACTCTCTAAACGTCCGGAAGAACGCGAAGCCGGTAAAGCAACCTTTGCGCCGGTTTGCCGAAGATTGGAGGAAGATCGTCGGGGAGGAAGTAACAAAGTTGCTGGTTTCTGGTTTCATCGTGGAAGTTCTACATACCGAGTGGCTAGCAAACCCAGTGCTGGTCGAGAAGAAGAAGGAAGAAGATCCGAAGGCACCCAAGGCTTGGCGCATGTGCATTGACTATACGCACTTGAACAAGGCCTGTCCCAAGGATCCGTGTTACCCCGGATTGATCAAGTGATCGATTCCACCGCTGGATGTGAATTGTTGTGTTTTTCTGGATGCTTATTCTCGTTTCCATCAAATTCTCCTGAAAAAGGAAGATCAAATAAAGACTGCTTTCATTACCCCGCACGGGGCTTATTGCTATGTCACTATGCCCTTTGGTTTGAGAAATGTCGGCGCAACATACCAGCGTTGTATGCAGAAATGCCTTCACGATCAAATCGGTAAAAACGTGCAAGTCTATGTCGATGATGTCGTGATAAAAACTAAAGTAAAAGATACCTTGATCGATGATCTGAGACAAACATTCGATAACTTGCAAAGGTTCCGGATGACACTTAATCCGGCAAAATGCACCTTCGGCGTACCTGCCGGAAAACTGCTAGGCTTCCCGGTCTCAAGCCACGGTATAGAGGTGAATCTGGTAAAGATTCGGCCATTGAAAGAATGATGTTACCCCAATGCCTCAAAGATGTGCAAAAATTTACCGGATGCTTGGCATCTTTAAGCCGATTTATAAGCCGGTTGGGAGAAAAGGCTTTGCCGTTGTATGCTCTAATGAAAAAATCAGATACTTTCGTCTGGACCTTACAGGAAGACGCGGCGTTCAAAGAGTTGAAGATAATGTTAGCCACAACTCCGGTATTGGCTTCACCTTTGGAAAGGGAACCCATGTTGCTTTACATAGCAGCAACAAACCGGGTCGTGAGTGTTGTGGTTGTGGTAGAAAGAGAGGAGAAAGGAAAAAACCGTGCACAGACCGGTATACTACCTGAGCGAGGTGCTCTCCCTCTCAAAGCAAAACTATCCGCACTACAAAAAAATGACCTATGGCGTGTACATGACCGCAACTTAGCTCAAACATTACTTTGAAGAGCATCCGATGAAGGTGGTGTGCGAAGCGCCTATCTCGGAAATCATTGGCAACAAAGATTCCAGCGGCCGGATTGACAAATGGGCAATTCAGCTGTCACCATACGTTCCCGTATACGAAAGAAGAGATGCCATAAAATCACAAGCTTTGGCAGATTTTCTGGTTGATTGGACTGAAATACAGTACAAGCCACCTAAACCGGAAATTGACTTTGGGAGGATGCACTTTGATGGATCAAAGCTCAAAGAAGGTTTCGGTGCCGGAGTAGTTCTCACATCGTCAAAGGGAGATCACTTGAGATACATGCTGCAGATACACTTCAGAGCATCAAACAATGTCGCTGAATATGAGGCTTTAGTCCAATGACTCAAGGTCGCAAAAGAAGTCGGAGTGCGCCGGATCATTTGTTACGGTGATTCAGAACTTGTGGTGCAGCAATGTTCCGGAGATTGGGACGCAAAAGATGCCAACATGGCCGCATATCGATTTTATGTGCAGTAGATCGCCGGATTCTTTGAAGGATACGAGTTTCACCATGTGCCACGAGCAGAAAATGAAGCCGCGGACACACTCTCAAAGTTGGGCTCGTCCAGGAAAGAAAATTCCTTCCGGAATAGCTTTGGCTCACCTCCGGAAGCCATCAATCAAACCAAGTCCAGAATCCGAGTCAATTTTTGTACCGGAATTGCATGTGGTACCGATGGACATTGACAACCCAAACCCAGGGACTGCGCCGAAAACGACCTGCTTGTGAACGCTGTTTCCCGCCTCGCCGTGGCTATATATGGTGGACGCCGGCGAGGGTGACGGGGAGACCTCAACCTAAACCCTGGCATCCATCAATGGCCGAGCACAACCTTAGCTGGGATCAAGTTGTTTAGATGTGCCGCGAAGTCCACCCGAATTGTCCGGACCTCGCCGAGCTCCGCGCCACGGAGGCGTTCGAGGAGGATCAGCTCACCACTGACGCCCTTCAGGTCGAGCAGCTAGACCGGGAGGTGGCGAAGGCGGAGGTGACATGGCGTGCGCTAGAGCGTCAGCGGCAGGCGGCGGAGGTTTTAGAGGCGGAGGCGACAGGGCGCGCTAAAGCGTCAGCGGTGTGTGACGGTCATGACGATTTAGGATTTAGGGTTTAGGTTCCGTAACACTAAACATACTAAATTGAACACAATTTATGTCGCCTTGGACATGCGTTGCGTGTCTGAAGGAAGAGAGGATTTCCGACTCGAGGGACGGAGGCCCGAGTGACTCCCGTCCGGTTCCACCGCAAGTCCCACCGAGTCAACTTGAACCCGTCGCCACGCCCAACAATCCACCCGCGCCTCCTTCCCTCGCCTGTCCTAAAGGAAGAAAATGATTTCCTGACTAATCACCAGCACAGCACGGTGCTCTTCTCTTACCAACCAGTTCCCCTGACCCCTTCCCCTCCCCCACCTCCTTCCTCCCATCAGATCGGCGGGGAGCCAGTGCCGGCGAAGAGGAGCGGCGCGCGTAAGAATGGCCAAGTCCAGCGCCGACGACGCCGAGCTGCGCCGGGCATGCGCGGCGGCCGTGGCCGCCTCGGGCGCGCGCGGCGAGGAGGTCACCTTCTCCATCCGCGTCGCCAAGGGCCGCGGCATCTTCGAGAAGCTCGGACGCCTCGCCAAGCCCCGCGTGCTCGCCCTCACCTGTCAGTTGCTTCCTTCCTTTAACCCCCCTCCCCATCTCCCCCCGCGTGCTGGTTGCTTCCTAGCTTTGCTGTTCGCTGCTTCGATTCTGCTTTGCTTCGCGCTGCCGCCAGGGTTGGGCTTGGCTTGGCTTGGCTTGGGGTAAGCCTTTAGGTGGCTTATAGCGAGGCGGTGGCTTATAGCGATTAGCGAGGCGCTGATTTCGTTGACCCGAGAAGCGAGCTACTTCGGGTAGCAACCTGTTTGGACCCGAATTTTGCTGTTTCCCATTTATGACTCTTAGGAGACCGTTGCTGTGATCCTGGTAGCTTGGGCCGAACTAATGATTGTACCTGCGTTTGGTCCGGTTCTATAGATCACTACGCCTGGCGATGGTTTCATCAGAATCGGCAGATCCATTTTGCATATTTGACGCGGTCAGCTCCCAGCAACCAAACCTAGTGAACTTTCATGCATCTCGCACTGAAGCAAGCCCTAAACAAAATCCCAGCGCATACTGCAAGCCTGCAATGACACATAATTAAATATATATATCTGAAGCTGGGGCTGCAGCTGATGCTGGAAGTAGCCTACATTCACTGGCCAGATCCATCCAGTGTGCACACACACGAAGAACTTGTCAGTTATTACAGCTCTCACCATCCAGATAAAACTAATACATGGATCAGTTGCAAAAACTTAGCAATGGAGCAGGTAATAGCTTGAGTAGGCCGGGCCGGGTGCTGGAGCTAATTAGCTAAATCATCGTGAACCACAGTCTGAAATGGAGCTTAGGCATTTGGTCAGAGATGGCAGTGAGCACTCGCAACTTGTGAGACCAGATGGTCATCGTTGTTGGAGGGCAACCTATCAGGTGCACAAGCCTCAAGAGCCTAATCGGTACACAAACTCATCCAAGACGATTCCATCCCACCTGCCCCCTGCATGGAAAATCACTGCTGCCCGCACTTCAACAGTAATAGAAGCATGTTTGTGCACCCGACTTGCCAAAATCTATCATTTGCAGTGTGCAGTAACAAGGAACAGCATAGTTATGAATGGAAAAAATTGGTAGAGGTCAAACTGACCTAGCAGAAAGGAAATAAAGGAACATTTTAAAGGAAGTTCCTAAGTCAACCCATGGAAGCATTCCAACATGGATGCCTCGTATTGGGATCAGATCCACATGTGTGGATGGCGTGTAACAATCCCTAATGCCACGGGACAAAGCAGAGCAAGCAATTTGTGGGTGGTGCTGGCGTTGGAGTAGTACGTGTCATTGTTGGTCTTAGGGTGCATGAACGGGATTGGATGGCATCAGATAAGTTTTTTATTTGTTCACCAGTTGGGCCTTTGTGCACCTGATTTGTTGCACTGTTAGAAAGAGTCTGCAATACTTTGTCACAAAGCGGGTTAGGGACTTGGAAGGTACTCATTTTGTACCCGTGGATGAAATTGATCGACCCAGGAGTTCTCCAGTCCAGGTTATGCAGACAGTCTCTTTCAACAATCCGTGGTTGAATCATCGACGCTAGCACAGGGTTCCGAAACTGGCCTTCAAAATTTATTCATATAAGTACAAGATCTGAGTTATGTTTCCCCACATAGTTTCTATTTTTATCTTTTGACAGAGACTGCTGGGTTGCTTGTAGGATTGCCAGTGCAGTTTTCGGTTCACAAAATTTATGGTGGGACTGAAAATTTAAATAAATAAATCCATAGCTTAGTCAGGGATTTGTCACGTGGAACTGATCGGAAGGAAGAAGATGATCTAGATAGCTCTGATCCCAGTGGTGACTTCTTTTTGTTTGAAGCACACTATGAGTGCTCAGATTTGGTTTGGATTATTCAGTGTTGTGTCACAATGGGCGGCATGTTCAAATCACATAATGTAATTTCTGTTTGGTGCGCTTCACCCTTAGTTGCTGTTCAATTGTTGGTCCCAGGAGAGATTCGCTGCAGCAGGTTAATCGGATTGATTCAAGAATATAGTCTAATTCGAACAGATTTTCTTTTCGGAGTTAATCCCTGCCTCACTCGTTAACTGCAATCAGTTAGCTGTACGTCAGTCACTGTTGTCCGCACTTAAGATATGTACAAAAAGATGCATTGTTAGTTTCTTTAGTGGTGGAGATCGGTTAATATTTTTATTTATCAGCTGTAGCTTTGATGACATTTGATTATGGCTCAATTGCTCTGTGCTAGGAAACTTTTGGTAATAACTATTCTGTTATACAAGATTTTTACAACACCTGCTAAACAGTACCAACTTCATGCAGCTAAACATTCATCAAAAGGCGAGGCAAATAAAGCTTTTCTCCGAGTATTGAAATATTCATCAGGGGCAGTTCTCGAGGTTCGTTTCACAGTGTCTTGTGTAGTGGCATTAGTTATGTGATAGCTTTATACTGTTGTCCACCAGATTAAAAACTGTTTGATTTGTCTAGTATTTTTTTTGCTAATGGTGCATATGCACATTTATCTTTCAATCATTGTCTACCTTATGATTCATGATAGTGCATGAACATTCCTACTATCTGATTATAATACGCATCATCAACCAACCGGATAACGGATTTGCACTATGTTCTGTGGTGGTACTTCTCCTCCACTCTTTCGGTCTTCTGATAGAAACTTAACCTGACCCTTTTGCTTCAGCCGGCCAAACTTTACAAGTTGAAACATCTTACAAAGGTGGAGGTTATTTCAAGTGATCCTAGTGGTTGCACATTTGTTCTGGTACTTCAGCTCCCCCTTGCATTCTTCTGTTGAGTAGTTAAAGAGCTATTTGTTATATCCACTTCTAAGTTCTAACTCTTTGATAACCTGCACTGCAGGGGTTTGATAACCTTAGGAGTCAGACTGTTGCCCCTCCACAATGGACAATGCGAAACATTGATGACAGGTTGTTTCCTAGAAAGTTTGCTCTGTGGTGTTAGATCTGTTACTTTTGGTTAGCTGGTTTTGCCTCCTATTTTAAATTTAGCAAACAATAAATAGAGTTCTCTTTCTTAAGTGCTATCTACTCTGCTTTTAACTATTATTTTTCAATAACTTTTTTGCATCTTCTTTGCGCTGTATTTAACTGGCAATATATATAAACTGAACTGTACATATGTAATGTCTGTTTGCTTTCTATCGTCATGTTGAGCTACCCAGTCAGGTTTATGCATTTTTTTACAAAAGACTAAAAGTAAAAGACTAACATGTGTCCATGTGGATGGTAAGGTTAAGGTACATCACATTCATGTGTTGACCTAGGAGACCTTTAACAATTGATTGTTATTTATTTTGCAGAAATCGCCTACTTTTTTGTATCTTGAACATGTGCAAAGAGATACTTAGCTATCTTCCAAAAGTTGTTGGGATTGATATTGTGGAGTTAGCTCTCTGGGCAAAGGTGCATATAAAACTTTGTTTCCTATTACCAAGACCTGCTTATGACCTTCCCTTGTACCCGCCGCCCTCTCCTTTCAAGCTGACGATAGTTTTTTCTGTACAAACTGAGGCACTCTAATTGTTGCCGGCTTGATATTTTTTAAATTATCTTTTGTAGGAAAATGCATTGACACTAGATAACCAAGTGAGTAACCAAGATGGCCAAGAAACATCTGTTGTTACTCAAACTGAGAGGAAAGTAACAGTAACAGTTACTGTCGAAAATGATCTTGTGTCTCAAGCAAAGGATGAGGAGGAGGACATGGAGGCACTTCTCGACACGTAAGAACCCGTTATATCTTACATTGAGTTTTCTTTTCCAATTCACACAGATTCTCAAACCGTATAATATAGCTATTAATTATCATATTAATTTTTTGTAGCAAAGTTTTTCTGTCAAGCTTAATTTATGATTTTTAAAGCTGCATATCTACTAATTAATTTATGTTCTATTTCTTGTTTCAACGTAGCATTGCTGACTTCTTGGCAGCACATATTTGACATGTCTAGATGATGCAGGTATGTTATGGGAATAGGTGAAGCCGATGCTTTCTCTGAGAGATTGAAGCAGGAGCTTGTTGCTTTGGAAGCAGCTAATGTCTATCAGTTACTGGAAAGTGAGCCTTTAGTAGAGGAGGTATATCATTCTATATTATTTACTTTCTGTCATCAAATTTCTTTGCAACGCTAATGGATTTTCTGTGGTATCAAACTGCCCTGCTGTGTATGTCACTTATTTAAAATCATGATTGTTGATTCTTCTATCACACTTTTATTCCATTGACTGACAACTGCTTGACTTTGCAGGTTTTGCAGGGTCTGGATTCTGCTAGTGCAGCCGTAGATGATATGGATGAGTGGTTGCGGATTTTCAATCTGAAGCTGAGACATATGAGAGAAGATATTTCATCGGTATGCTTCATAAAATCTATATGATAAGTTGTAGATGTCATTTGGAAGTGAAGAATATACCAATCCATCCAATTGACATGTTTGGCAACCACAATATTACTGAGTCGAGTTCAGAATTGGCCCTTTTGCTTTGACTCCAAGGAATGTAGCTAGTTGGCTGGAGTATGGTTTCTGTGGCAACTAGTACTAATCCTGAACAGTTGCTAGTATGATATCAAAATGGTTTGGAGATTAAATTATCTCGAAGCAAACACTTAGCACTCTTGCAGAATATACCATGCACTGAAACTGTCTAATTTTAGTCATTAGCTGGCATGTTCTGCTGGTTTCCCCCCTTTGATTTTGGATGCTATGGTTTGGCTTAGTAAGGGTCCAAAGACCGGGTAGGGGCTCGCCCTCATCTAGCTGCCAACTAACCCAACCAGAAACCTGACCTTTCCAAGTGAAAAGTACTCCTTATAATTTTAATCATGTTTGTACAGATACATACAAAGAGCAAATGTATCAAGCACAAAGCAAGGTAGCTTTTTTAGAAAATGGAAGCTTTATTACCCCTGGCCTCTGCACCAACTAAGGATGCACGCAGCCAAATTATTACAAAGACCAAACAAAAATCTCACCAGAAAGTGCCAAGATAAGCGGTGAGTTACATATCGCGTAAAAAAATCAAAGCCTGGAACTATCAGTTCCTGCACAAGAAGCTTGCACTGGAAGTCTTCGAGCTGGTAAGACACTTCTGATGTCTTTGCCTGAAAGAGCACAGACCACTGCCACTCCTGGTGGGCATTCCGTCATGACTGGACCGTGTGTTGCACTGTTGGTGTTTGTCAGCACCAAAATTGGACAGTACTAAGTACGAAATTTCGAAGAATAAAGCTTGGAAGAGATCCATGTTGTAGGAATGTTTGGTGTTTGTTGACGCTGTCGGTCGTGCTTGGGGACGTGTTTGCTGTCTGGCTCATGCACCCCTGCCCCTTGGAGAATAGCAGCAGGTGGCGGGCGATCAATGAGGCAGCGTCCAGGCGTCCAGCGGTGTTGCGGGCTGGTGGCTAGTGCGGGCTGCGGTGCCTAGGGTTGCCTGTGGTGCTAGTAGTGGTCGGGTGGGTAGTGGCCGAGTGGGGAGGAAAGCCGAGATGTGTATGGCTGTGGCCTGTGGGTTGGGCAGCACGGGCCTAATTTGTGGGATGGACTTATGTTTTGGTCTCAGATAATTATGTTTTGGTCGTTTTGGTTAAATCGGTTACCGGAACTTGCTTACCGAATTGAATTGAATCATTCATATCTGCTACCCAAATTAATTTGTGTCTGGTCTCAGTTTTTTTGTTTCTCTTCTCGGCCTTTTTGGGTTCAGTTTTCGGTCATCGGCTTTTCTGCCCACTCCTAACTGCCACTCGGCCGACCCCGACACAAATCACTAGTAAACTCTTTCCTATGACACTTTCTAAAGACATATATGAGGCAGAAGTGTGTGAGTCCACTATAGGGCTGCAGCCTCATATGTGTGCCTTTCTTAATGCATAAGTATAAGGCTGCTAGTTATAGCATACATCCTTGCAGAGCTCGTGTTCATAACAGTAGATTATTTCTAGTCCATGGAACTTCGCTTATGACACTGAAATGTGATTCCACCCAAAAGAATTAGTGTAAACCTTACTATTTCACAAATCACAGCTGGCAGTAACCTGTTGAAATATATGAGCTGCTTTAACCGTCTTAATTGCTCCAACTGGTTTATCCTGTTACTGGCAGTAACTTTTTTCGATATAGATTACTGGCAGAACTGCCTCATTGTACTTGTTTCATACTCTGGGAAAGATCCTTTTTTGGGTATGACCATGGGACACTTGTAATCAGTTTCAGGCTCCCTCAAAATGTGGAGAACACAACTTTGAATAACAAGGAATTAATCCTTTTCCCATTGTCCCAGTTGCAAACAGAGCATTCTCATTTTTGTTTTGTGATCCTGTGTGACATTGTGTTATGTGTTTGTTGGTTCTATCGGTGAACTGTAGTCTCTGACATTTCCCTTACCAGTATCTGTAAGAAAATTTATTTAACATATCTCACAAATAGTGAAAGATCCATGTTTTATTGTTATTATAATATCAGCTTGCTATTTTGTTTGACGATATTCCTTATTATGCTCATATTTTGCAGATTGAATCGCGTAATAATGGCTTGGAGATGCAATCTGTAAATAATAAAGGACTTGTCGAAGAGCTGGAGAAATTGCTTGAGCGGCTGCGAATTCCACAGGAGGTATGGTTCAGAGAGGAAGGATATTCATCTCCCATAGTGAATTTATGATGTCTAATATTCATTATTTCATTGAAATAAAATGCAGTTTGCAGCATCATTAACCGGAGGTTCATTTGAAGAATCACGGATGCTGAAAAATGTTGAGGCTTGTGAATGGTTGACTGGGGCCATTCGCTCCCTTGAAGTGCCAAATTTGGACCCCTCCTATGTTAACATGCGGGCTGTAAGTTATCTCCCGCTGTACCCTTGTTTCGGTTATTATTTCTTCATAGTTTTTTACCAAGCCCAGTACATTTTTTTTATCATGTTAACGATGGAATAGTGACAACCTGAACATCGAATAAACCGTAGCTACAATTTGAATTGGTTATATTGGCAAAGGAACAGAGTTGCAGAAGCTTTTGATACTAAAATATTTTGTCTCAGAATACCATTGATGGGTTGAGTATTTGGGACCTGATGTTTCAGATGAGGACCCAATTTAAGTTTTACGTCCGTTGCATTAAGTTCATGTATGATTCTGCAACTCCAAACCAGAAATAAAGTAACTTCTTAAATGCTTTCAGGTTAGGGAAAAAAGAGCAGAACTGGAGAAGCTGAAATTAACTTTTGTTCGACGAGCATCAGAGTTCTTGAGGAACTACTTCTCTAGCTTGGTGGACTTTATGATAAGTGACAAAAGCTACTTTTCTCAGGTTTCGTGATAGTCTCATTGTTTGCAGTAATTTATTACATCTTCCACTTTTTCGGGTCGGATGACTTAGATATTCACTTTGAACTGAAAGTAGCGAGGGCAATTGAAGCGGCCTGATCACGCAGACCTAAGGTACAAATGCAGGACTTATGCCCGACTTCTTCAGCACTTAAAGGTCCCAATCCTCCTAGTTTTCATTGCTAATATGTCAGATTGTTATATATTCACATCAGTCCCATTTCTCACATTTATGGTTGCTCATTTGTGCGCAGAGTCTGGACAAGAGCTGTTTAGGCCCCTTAAGGAAGGCATACTGTGTTTCTCTTAATTTGCTACTTCGTCGAGAGGTCAGGGGAATATATGTTTCCTTTGCACTTTTACATTCTACCTACTGTTTTTAGTTTTGATATGCTCATTTTGCACCTTATCTTCAGTTATGCTCGATTTATAATGTGCGTCAAGCTCTTCCAGTTCGCAAGTTGTATACTATATAATTGTTTTTTCATGTAATTTGATTCAGGCACGTGAATTTGCCAATGAACTTCGTGCAAGTACCAAAGCACCCAAAAATCCAGCTGTTTGGCTTGAAGGTTCTAATAGTGGTGGCCAGAATGGCAGTAGTGCTGATACTTCAACAGTATCTGATGCATACTCAAAGATGCTTACAATATTTATCCCGCTTCTTGTGGATGAGGTTATACTTATTATCCTTGAATGCAGCTACTTATTATACTTGTTTGGCTTTCAGACAAACTAATGAATATTACATTTGCAGAGTTCCTTTTTTGCACATTTTATGTGCTTTGAAGTACCTGCACTTGTTCCAGCTGGTGCTCCTAATGTTAACAAGAACAGATCTGGAGCAAATGACCCAGATGATGACGACCTGAATCTTATGGATCCGGATGGCAATGATATCAAGCCAGGTACTGTTCTCATCCTGTGCTGAGGAATGTACACACTCCTTTTCTCTCAAATAACCATAGTTTGCAATCTGTTACAATTCTATTTCCAGATAATACATCTGTGGAACTGGGTACACTGAATGATGCTCTTCAAGAACTACTTGATGGAATCCAGGTATATTTCATGATATGTTGAAACGGAACTAGAACAAAAGAAAATTCAGTTTCTAAGACCAAAAGGGAGTAGTTCTATTATGCAAGTCAAATGCACAATCCGTTTAACATAACCAGCTGCTTATGAAGTATTACACCCTCCTTTTATTGATTGAAGAGTATAATTTTATTCCCGTCTTTTCCAGGAAGACTTCTATGCTGTTGTAGATTGGGCATACAAGATTGATCCCTTGCGTTGCATATCAATGCATGGTATTACAGAACGTTACCTTTCGGGTCAGAAAGCTGATGCTGCAGGATTTGTTCGCAAACTACTTGATGACCTGGAGTCAAGAATATCAGTACAATTTGGCAGGGTTAGTGCTCCTGTTGAGGCTGAAAAGCTACATTATAGTTATTTAGTAGAGATTAGCTTTCTGTCTACTCCTTACTGATACCTTTTGGTTCTAATCTGATTCCAGTTCATTGATGAAGCGTGCCATCAAATTGAGCGTAATGAAAGAAATGTGCGTCAAACGGGAATTCTAGCTTACATCCCGAGGTACTTAACTTGATGAATTGGCATTATAAAGGACAATATGCATATACATTCCTTATCCCTAATAGCATGGTGCTATAATTTAGTGCTGCTTTAGATATTTGGTTACAGACATACTGATGGAACCTTCTTTGCTATAGTTGTTTGTTTTGTATCTATTTGCTAACATAAACAAACTAAGATCTGATCATTTTATGATCTTCTCTTTACTTAGATTTGCTGTCCTCGCGTCACGGATGGAGCAATATATTCAAGGACAATCTAGAGACTTAATTGATAAAGCATACACAAAGCTAGTGAGTATAACTTCTTCCAGTATTCTCTATGTTGCTAGTAAATTTATGCCTTATTGTTTGAACTAGTTTCAGTCCTATTTTGCTTTTACGAAATCGCCAGTTTGTACTTGCATATTTTGTAGCTGTATAAATTATACTTCCCTTGATAAATATATATTTCACTAGTCTGTTGATTTATGAATGAATTGCTCCTTGTACTGTGGTATAGGTTAGCACAATGTTCACAACTTTGGAGAAAATTGCACAAGGTGATCCTAAAACTGCGGATATTGTACTAATCGAGAATTATGCTGCTTTTCAGAACAGGTTACTCTTCATTGTCTCTTAAATCTTAGCCGATTATTTTTAGCATCAAAGATCGTTCTAGGAGACTAACGAAATACTTGTGTTTTATGCAGTCTTTATGACCTGGCTAATGTTGTGCCAACTCTTGCGAAGTTCTACCACCAGGCTAGTGAATCTTATGAACAAGCCTGCACTCGCCATATCAGCTCGCTCATTTATCTTGTAAGTAAACACAGTTAAATTCTACTTGCCATGGATTTTCCTTTCTTTCTTACTTTCAAATCTAAGATCATCCTTATTTTTGTTGGCAGCAATTTGAGAGGCTGTTTCAGTTTTCTCGAAAAGTCGATGAATTGACATACACAATAGCTGCTGAGGAGGTGAGCTAACTTCGTAACATAATTTCTGTTTTGGACTTTTAAGTGCTCTACTATCCTCCATGGTTTCCAAACCTAGCTAGCAATCCTGAACCGAACTTATTTTGTTTAAGCTGGCATGCTTGAGGGATTAGAAAATGTGCCTTTTTAGTCTGCTACGAAACACAGTCTTCAAAATACTTGTTGCATTTAGAGAGACAAAATTCTTGCAACTATCATAACCATTAGGGTTGCACATGCAGGATTCCGCATATCCCGCAAAAGTCATTGTCTAGTTTAAATTGTGCTGCAGCCGTCGATCCTAACTCTGGATGAATTGCACTCATCGGAAACCAATCCATCCCGCTAGTTCTACTGCTTGCAGCCCTAATAACCATTAAGTTGATGGGTTTAATAGGATCCAGTTGGTTCCTGCCCTATTCAGCAGTTTCAAAGGTTGTTATCAGTTAGTAGTAATGCTTGGACAAGTATAACAATTAATCCAGTAACGCAATCTGTCAATAGTTATAGGGAGACTGCCCATGGCCATATAACACAACAAAACTGAAGGATTTGTGGTGGTTGTTGGGGGTTGAGCAGAGTAAAGTACTAAAGTATCCCATCAACAATGCAAATGAGTACAAGAGAATTTTTCCAATCCCAAACTGTAAAACAGCCTCCTAGGAGGTGTGAATCTGTAACAAACTCTTCCATTCAATGAAAAGAAACGCATGCCATTGCGTTTTCTCGATTTGTTTTTAGCTAAACCTAAGGGTGGCCTCCGGACCCTGTAGGGGGCAACCCCAAATGTCATGCCCAACCGGAAAATCCCTCTTCTGCTTTCAAGCAAACCAGTTGTGGAAAGGTCTCTTGGCATGGATAGCCCTGACTTGAGGAGACCAAGAAGAAACGAAAAGGCCACGGGTTTTGTTACATAGTTATTCGCATGCTTTTCCTGCATTCTGTTAAGTGCTAATTGCTTGATATCCAATATCCCTGCCATTGTTTTAACGGAACGACTATTTTTTCTATCTTGAACTCCACAGATCCCTTTCCAGCTTGGGTTGTCAAAAACTGATCTAAGGAGGGTGCTGAAATCAAGTTTATCTGGGGTAAGTAGACACTGAAGTTGTTTCACGACTGCAATGTATTTCTGTGCTTTCTACTAAACAAATTGTAGAGAGCAGAAACTCGTCATTGACGTTTTAAAAAAATGACGAGCTTTTATGCCTGAGTGGTAGATAGGGTTGTCCTCGCGTGTACTTCCATACCAATAACAGATTTTTATTTCTTCAAAATAGAAATAGCCCAAAGACTGAGCATCTTGCCATCGTGATTGGGGCCATTCATTTTTGGTCAAATGAAACTGGCATGTTCTTTTGGAATTTGCATGTTCTGAATGGTCGATGGTTTTGATGCCTTGCTAATTCGATATGTACAAGAGCATGCAGTGTAATTCTGTTGATTTGGAAGGGTTCCTATTGTGTTGTATTTGGGTTCCTAACTCATTTTTTCTGCACTTGGTGCATGCCCTTTTCAAATGTGGCTTAAACATGTCCAGTATGTTTCGCAGTGCATACTGGCCATGACATAAATATTTGGAATATATTGATCACAGTTTCATGCCTCATATTCTATTTTGCTCAGATGGTGGTGTAACATGTTGACAATGTTTCCTCATGAAATTCTAAAACTGTGCAGATTGACAAATCGATTGGTGCCATGTATAGGAGATTACAAAAGACATTGACTTCTGATGAATTGTTTCCCTCGCTATGGGATAAATGCAAGGTATGCGGCTTAATATTGCCCTATTAATTTGCTTGTTTGAAATTATGGATTGCTTTATGATTTTCTAGAGCAGCAAGGTCAATCATTAGAGTTATGTGACGACGTGGGTTTAATACACAGTACGGTTTGTTTAGGAGGCTGCAAAATGTTTTGATCACTCATGTTTTTTGAATGTTACCTTCACGATGTTTGCAGAAAGAGTTTTTGGACAAGTACGAGAGCTTTGTCCAGATGGTAACACGAATCTATGGAAACGAGCCCATAATGCCGGTTGCCGAAATGAGGGATGTCCTCGCCACCTTTTAGATACAACGAGTACAGTGCCATGTATCATTTCACAGTGCAGTAGCTAATCTATATTTAATTCATTCTATTAATTTTGTAGATCCACTTTTTCTTAGGCCTTGTTAGAGTTCTGTGTATGTTTCCTTGTCAAATTGTATGTGCGTGTGGCCCTTGTATAGAAGAGGATGTGAGCTGTTGCATCCTTAAATCAGGATCTCAAACCAGCTTCTCTGTTGGTGCAAAGGAGTATGGATGTAACAAGTCTGGAGAAATGTGTGCATGATTATCAGGAATACTGAAACGCCAAAAAGTTTCTTGTTCATGTCTCTCCTGTTGCGAGTTCCTTTGCTCTGAATTCCTGGTGTGCGCGTAAGCTAGGAATCCAACTTTACTGTGGCCAGCTTCACTTAGGCAAAAGTTAACGTTGCTCTTCTTTATTTAGCTTGCGCTGATAGACATTAAGCTGCTTATTGACGGCTATCATATCAGATTGGCTTCATTGACTTGGTACATTCAGAAGCTGAAATGCCCACGGTAGAGATCGGTGACTGATTGAGATGTGATACTTCATTTTTGACGCCGTGAATGAAAGATAAAACAAAAACTAGGACAAAAGATAAAACAAACAAATGTGGATAAAAGAAACTTCAAGGGACGGAGATGCAGCTCAACAGTGCTTGAAATCAATCATGGTTCATTGGTTTGTCACAGGGCAAACCTCATGATCTTACGATCCTTTTTTTTTTTGTCTATCACTGGTTCACTTCTGCAAGACTGCATGGCTACCTTGTTGTCGAAAAACAAGAAGATAATCCCATTCGAAAAGTTGAAGAAAAATAAATCCCTCTTCTGGACACGCGGACATGCAAAAAAATAAAATAATACACACAAACTTGAGTGGCTGGAAACGGTAACCAATGCTTCTAACTAGAAAACCATTGGCAAAGAAATCAAGAAAGTGCAATGTACTGTAAACGAGAATACATGAAGCAAGAGGGAGTAGCTTTCTTTTCTGAGACAAATGCCTCGATTTGTTCAGACGGGAAGTTTATGGATTTCGGGCCTGTCATCTAATCTCTGTTTTAAATAGCCGGCTATAGCCTTTCCAGCATGATGCGGCTAACTGATATAGCCCGGCTAAAGGTGCTAAAGTCTTTAAATAGCCAGCTATAGCCCGACTATAGCTGTTTTGGGAGGCCACGGATGTAGCCTGTAGCCGGCTATTTAAAACCATGCATCTAATATGTGTAATCATCACTTAGGAAAGCCCCACCACAACAAAAATAAAGAGAAACTCGACCAAGAAAAATATCGAGATGGCAATGACCAACATAGGAGGAATAAGCAAAGAAGACCATGAGATAAATGATGGAGAGTAGAAGCTGACTGGCAAATGATGAGCTGCCGGCGGAAGAGGGAACTGCAGATCTGGAAACATCTAAGTATAAAAGCTCGAGTAATCTAGGGCTAGGAGCAGTTTGCTCTCTGAGTTTACATTCTTTGTCCCTTAAACAGCACGATGCACTGATGTTAGTTGAGCGTCATAGTTTGTTCGTTCCTGCCAGATCAATATATAGCTCTCGGAGCTGATAGTCGAACAAACAAATTACGTCAACAACTCTCCATTTGCAATACTCCTACATAAGAATCACAAAATGAAGTCAACAAGTGACCCGTGGTGCTGCTGCATTCGGGTGGATGCCTCCCAAACTCAGACTGAGCTCCTACTACACAATGGTGGTCCAGTTACACATCCATTGCCAAAGAAATTCTATACTAGCTTGTACATGTGGTTGGTATGCATGATATTTCCTCCGTCCCATCAAACTTATCTAAAATTTATCTAAACTTGGATGTATCTAGACACTAATTAGTATCTACATACATCTAAATTTTGACAAACCTCCAACATGTCTCGTGGGACGGAGGAAGTACTTGATATGCATCTGCCTCTTCGCGAAAGTTCACGCTGAGCTTTCTCACGAGTTGATGAAGCATCTCCTTCCAACTGCCCCTCTTAAGAGAAGGCACGGAAACCACCATCTTTAGGTGAATTTAGTCCATGAAACAACCATGCGCTGTATATATGCAGAAATGAATGTGCCTCGAGAGCAACTTAGAGGCTTACCACGTGCCACATTGAATTAAAAGCGGGATCCGAGATGCCTATTGATAAAGGAAAGTCTCTTTTAGGGACATGACATTTTGGCTCACGGGAGTAAGTGCTCCCATCACGGAAAACGAATTTTAAAACGTTTAAAACATTTCTTTTTGAGAATTACATATATGTATCCTTTACGTGTCATGAAACATTCTGTAATAACACACATATGTAGTGCCGTAGGTAAAAAAAAAATGTCTCGTGAAATGTCATTTTGTGGCACCAACTTTTTTCTTTTCTTTACAAAGGTCGCAAAAACTACTACTTTCGTTCTAATGAATAAGGCTTTTTTTTTCCCAAAAGACAAATTAAGTAAAGTTTGACCAAGTATTTTAGAAAAAGTAATTAACAGCAATCCAAAAACAATACCGTTATATACATCACGAAATATATTTCCATATGACTACAACAGGACCACCCCTACAGCAACGCATACATGTGTATCTAAATGCACATATAGGCGTTGCTAGCACCCCTACCAACGGATTTAGTATGCGTTGCGTTTTTGGGCGTTGCAAGGGTATAATGCAACGCATATGGAGGCGTTGGTAACCACTAGGTAGAGCGTTGTAAAGTGGCAACATATGTCAAGCAACATTTGTATCTGTTAGAAAAATAACATCCACGGATTGAATAATTTGTTTTTAAATAAATATTATTTTTCATGCCTAAGTGGCTTTATCGCTTCATGTATGGTAGTAGTATTTGTTTTCCTCGGCAAGAGTATGTACTTCTTCATGTATGGCAGTAGTATTTGTTTTCCTCGGCAAGAGTATATGTACTTCATAATAAACGTAAGACAACACACACACACATCACAGAATATGAATGCATTGGATTAAAAAACAAAACAGAATTTATTATTGAAATCGCATCCCATACATGAAAATTTTCTTTTGAGTACAGAGATTTCAATCTTGCTTCAAAATATAACATTGTATCTAATCCTATATATTCCTTCTAATGTTGTGCCTTCTAATGTACAGAGCTTATATATCCAAATATAGAAGTCCTTGCTGATGTTTTGTGCCTGCAAATAAAAAATGTTCCATTTAGAATTAATGTGGAAAAAATACAGTAGGAAGGTATACTGAATACTACCTACTACATACTTGCTGTACTAATCACCATGCGAAACTGCCAAAAGACATGCGTCTGAAACATGAGGTATCTTCAGCACGCAAGAACATGTCTGTGTGTTTTTTTCCTGGACATACTGAATATTGATATGTGATGATCGTAATCTGGTTTATATATGCAGCTAGTAGAAAGCAACCTGAATTAACTAACTACTGACTTGAGCAACAAAAGTCATCAATTTAGTTTGTGTGAGAATGGAGCAGACCAAGAGTAAACTGAATTTAAACAATTGTGTTTGAAGTAAAAATCATATACTGAGGATTTATATTTAAGAAGCCCATCTGTGAAATGTAGCACTTGGGCATAGTACGTACCTTAATCTATGTTAGAGCAAAATCTTTGAAGAACCATCTTGATGCGCAAGGTATGGACTTCCATCTCGTCCATACAGTTTCTGCATCAGTTGAAGGCAAAGAAGTTGACAAGACTAAGAGATGTATTGCGCAACTTGTAGCACTATCAGAAAGGTAGATCCACCTAAGAAAAAGAGTAAGCAAAAGTAGACATACTTGTACAACTTCAAAAGCAGGTGGTTTCTTATGATTTTTATTTTGAAAGAGTAATATCAATCGACTCAGTTATCAAAACATATGCTTAAAGGTCGAGAAACAAAAGCAAGAGTGGATCAAAAAGCCTTGGCGACTGGTACTCATGGGATGAGCGAGCTGATTGGTGGAGACCTAGGTATGAGATCGCGGCAAGCTAGGATAGTTGGCAGTGGCAGCAGATCCTGCGATGGACTCGCTGCTCTTGCGGCGGGAAGGCTGTGGCTCTAGCGCTGGAACCTATTTACTTGTTATTTGTCTTGCACATAACAGCAGCTAATGGCCTCATAGGAAACCAACTAATATTCTGTTACAGAAGTATTGACAAATATTGAAAACACCATTATTGCCCAGTTTGCTAGAGGTGTATGTACTGCGCTCACCCTGTTCGCTTATGAACAGATTATTACTTGAATAACTAAATCCAAATTGACGATTGGTCTGCATAGTTTGACAAATCATTTGTACTCTAAATAAAAATGAAACTGGCAAAAGTTAATGTCAAATACAAATAAACAAAGCGAGATCTCCACTACCACACAACACGACCTGCTACTAATATTAGTTCTAAGATCTGAAGCGCTAGAGCCTGGAGGATGACAGGCAAAGTAAATACGCAGATACAATGCTCAACGCGGAGCGAAGGGCAAGGGGAAAACGTTGATTCATCAAACCTGCAGCCATAGGGTGGAGCGCAAGATGTTGAGGCCCAGCCGGAAGTCAGTCGACCATCCCCTGTCGAACTCGACCTTGAGAGACATTGAGAGCTGTGGGCCGCCCTGGAGTGGCTGCACGCACGGCAGATCGACGACTGAGAGCTCCTTCCTGCACTCTAGGCTGGAGCATGTTTGCCTCGTGCGTGACATCGGAGTTGCAACCGGAAGTTGCAGATGGCTTGAGAGCAAGTTTAATAGTATAGCCAGCTGCTGACTATAAGCCATGTGCCATGTCATTTATAGCTAACATAGAGCCAACATGTATAATAGTGAGCTATAATTATGTACTACTTTATCAATGGATGGTCCACATTTCACTCTCACAAAGTGCCTAGGAGCACGTGCTAGAGCTGGCTCTTGCATGAGAGCCCACTCCTCTTCTCTCTCCTCCTCTCTCTCCTCCAACTAAGCATGAATATATTATTTTAATCCTTATAGTCAGCTGAGTAGGACTTATTATACTTGCTCTGATCTGAGAGAGACAGGGGAACGGAATTAGAGAAGGGAACAGATCTAATCTGTATAGACACGAGGGAGAAGAGAGGAAGGTCGACCTCGAGTCACTCCATGGTTGTTTGTTGTTCGCCGGATCGATTCATGGCGGCGCTTCGGTCGCGATGCACTACTGCTAGGGTTAATACGGAGAATGGGGATCGGAAGTTGGAGTGGATCTAGGGTGGTGGGAGATGGTTTTTCTAAGAGGTGGGGAATGGGTTATAGAAAGAGTCAGCGGTGGAGACGTGGTGTGCATTGTAGATACACATGTCAGCACCGTTGCAAGCTATATGTTGTTGTATGACCAGTTGTGTTGTTCTTAATAGTTTTTTCTATTTTTTTTTGTCAAATTTTGTTTAGCTTGACTTTTTAAACAAAATATTGGCTTTATTCAATGGAACTGAAGGCATATCTTTTTTTTTCTGCGAAACTTTATATGCACACATATAATATGTAGATGTAGACCCCATATGTTTTCGCAAAACTTCGACGCTTTGATATGTGTTTCCTAGAATGGGTGCATCTAGTTCTAAGAGGCAAAGTATGTCTGCTCATTTAGGTGGTTTCTGGAATTTTTATTCTTGTTTTCAATGTTAATGGTTGTTTGTGGTGCTAGAGTACACATTTTCTTTGATTTACATGTACTATAATAAACGATTTCGACGATATAATTAGATTTTATTTGAGGCTTTTTCATGTTTATGTTAACGATTTGTGTGCCGTTTACGTTGCATCGGTTGCTGCAAGTAGTGTTGCCTATGTTTTGTCTAACTTTCTTCGGGTTAGTATGATTGATTAATATTCTAGTACATATGTTTTATTTTATTTTATTTTATTTTATTTTATTATCCAATGCTAATGTTTCACGTTTCATGCGCAATTCAATTCCTTCAGATAACATAACCAATTCAATGGTTCCTTAATATGTTTGGCTAGTTCCCAACTCATTTGAAAGCTAATAAAATGTTAACAGAATGGAGATACAAGTAGAGATGAACAAACACACGGTGTTGTTGCATTCCTCGATGCCTCCCACACTCAGACCTGAAATGTGAGCTCCTACTACACAATGGTTGCCGAGTTTCACATCCATTACAAAAAGAAATACTATAGTAACTTGCACATACGGTTGGCATGCATGGTGCGTGTATCGGCAGATATTTATATGCTTATTCTTTGCGAAAGTTCATGGTGAGGTTTCTCTCGGGTTACTCCAGAATTTCCTTCCAATTATTCTTTATAAGAAAAGGAACGACGTCTTAAATTTAATATAGGCGAATGCAACAACCATACCATGTATGCAGAGATCAATGTGCCTCGAGACGGACTTACAACTTTAACATGTGCTGCATTGAATTTGAACCAGCTCTGGACGTACCTTTTCAGAAAAGAAAATTCTCTTTTAGGCGGCTTCTGGACTTTTTGTTCTTGTTTTCATAGTTAATTTTTCTTGCATGCTTATGGAGAACATATTTTCTTGTATTAATCATTACCATAATTTTGAAAATATATCCAGATTTTCTTCGAGGCTCTTTTCATATTAATGTTAATGGCTTATGTTCCGTTTACATTGCATTTGTTGTAGTGCTGCCTATAATAGAATTGGAATAGTTATAAGAGAACTAACGCTTTCCTAGTCTTGAATTTCCTCGGTTTACCAATACAAATGCTTCATGTTGGGTCCGAAATTATTTTAGATACCATAACTAATTTAATGATTTCTATTATGTTTGGATGGTTCCCAAATCATTTAAATATTATTTGGCTCAAATGATTTAAAAAAACATATATTTAAGTTTTGATACAATTATTTCATAAATAAAGACACCATAAGTACCTTTTTATTTCTATAATTTCCAAATCTTGTGAATAATAAGACCCTTCTTCATCTTTTTCATGGTTTTTACTATAAATAGAAAGTACAAATTGTTTAGGACATGCCATTAAAGCGTGGAAACTTTTGCTAGACCAATTATTTTCATTGTCACCCGAGCTTAAATGTAAGAGTATATAGATTTAACACTATGGTATGTCATCAAACGACCACTAATTAGTAATTACATTGCAAAAAGTAAAATAAAACAACTAATTACAACGGTTGAAGAAAGTTGATTTGCTTCGTTAAGGAAAATTATACTCCCCTAACTATTTACTTTACAGTAGCATGACACCAAACCGCATCTCCAAAAGTAGCCACGTGTTAAACTGCTCTTATTTTAGAACTTTAATTACCACCATGAGAAGATAAAATATAAATGCACTTTACACGCACACTTAATTTAGTTCACTAGGGGGTGAGCACACAATTACACATGCATTTTACATGTAGTACAATCTTAGTCCCCAACTTTGGCGACAAGAGAGTATGTATGGTGACGCACCATTTATACGAATTAAAGGGGGATCCACATTTACCAAACCACTGTCAAGTACTCCACATTTACCAAACCACTGACAAGAGAGTATGTATGGAGACTTTGGCTTGAGTTAAAACCGAGTTTCTACATACGATTCCTGAGGTCCCGAGGATAAGCACCAGGCTTGCAAATTTTGGCCAGTTTTTAAATCATGTATCTTGCGCTTTAGACCTACCTTGGAGAAGTAAGACATGATTTAGGGAAGCTTCCATCTCTCACTCCCTTCTTGATTTAGTGTAATAAATTTGGTGGTAATAGAGGAACTTTGGCAGCTATTCGTTTCACTACAACACAAAAGACACGTAGAGACATTTTAAAGCATTGTTACGTGCTTGTAGAGCCGCTTGTGTAAAGCGTCATAAGAGCGTCTCTTTATTACATGAGACAGTAGAAGTCACGCTCTCGAAGTGCTCATTGGCGGTCAACAAGTAAAAAAGTACACACGACACTTTTTTTTTGTCTCTAGTGCGATTCAGTGCGTAATTGTTGTCAGATCAGAGGACACATACATAGGATAGAAGCAATAGGTGAGAATAATAATATCGTGTGTACTTTTTACCTTGTTGATCGCCAATGAGCACTTTGAGAGCGTGACTTCTACTGTCCTATGTCCATGTGGAAAAAAAAATCCATGAACTATGAAGATTCTTCTAGATGAAACAAAGGAAGGCTCAGATTTTCCATAAGGGTCTATTTGATTTAAAGGATTTGCATATAGAATTGACAGGATTATATTCTATAGACATTTTATCTATGATAGTCGTTTGATTTGTATGATTGATTTTCATAGGATTTTTTCTAAGCAATCCTTTGCACTAAGTTTTATAGGAAATCTAACATCCACTCATATGGGTCTATTTTATTTAAAGTATTTGCATGCAAAATTTATAGAATAAAATTATAGACACAGTTTTTCTATAATACTTGTTTTATTTGTAGGATTATTTTTCATAGGAATTTTTGTAAGCAATCCTTTGCATTTGATTTCATACTAATCTAACATCCACTCATACCAGTTTTTTTTGTCTCCGCTCATAGCTCAGAGGCATTTGGTGGAAAAAACAATTTTCGTCAAAGAACTCTGCTCATTTGCGACCTATAAGAATCACAAAATGGAGAAAGACACCGCAATATAGTGTTCCTGCATTCCTAGATGCCTCCCAAACTTAGACCTAAAATGTGAGCTCCTACCACACAGTGGTTGACCAGTTTCACATCCATTACAAAAAGAACTTCTATAATAACTTGCATATATGGTTGGTGTACATGGTACGCGGATATGTATCTTGCTTCTTCTTTGCCAAAGTTCACGGTGATCTTTCTCACGGGTTAACGAAACATTTCCTTCCAACCGCTTCTTATAAGATAAGGAACGACATCTTAAATTGAATCTTTTCGAATGCAACAACCATGTCATGCGTGTATGCAGAAATGAATGTGCCTCGAGTCCGACTTAGAGCAACTCCAATAGTATAGCTGGTTGTTAAACAAGATGTCATGTTATCTATAGCCAACATATAGCCAATAAGTATAAGGCTAGCCATAGTGCTAGTATCATGTATATTGGTTCCACAAAAATGATGATGTGACAGTTAATTAAGGAGGAGAGAGGAGATTAGAGTAGCATAGGTGGATACTGTATCATAGCGCATATCACGAGAAAATTTAATGCTAAACAAATCTTGTATACAAATTTGCATTAACATTCTAAAAAGCAATAAATATAGCTATGATACTACTCTATGATACTACCCACTCTAGAGATAGTATCATACACAAATATTATATGCATGATACTACTACATGATACTTACCACTATGATCAGCTTAATAGTTGGCTATAAGAATGTACTACTTTTTCAATGATGACCCACCTTTCATACGCACTACTTGTGTAGGAGCACGTGCTAGAGCGAGATCTTGCATAAGAGCCCACTTAGAGCATCCCCACTCGTTGGCGCTCCCCACGCCCAAATCCGGACGAAACAACCGCTGGATTGGACGAAATTAAGTCGTGGGGAGTACCGTATTTCCAGTCGTCCACCCGGAGTTCGGCGGATAGAGTTTAAATTCAAACAAATCGTCGTCCTGCGCTACAAGTACGGCCAGTTGATCGGCAAAAGGAGCAAAAGGATCAGCCACAGATCGGCGATCGGAGGGAAATTACACGGAGACAGGCTCGTCGGCAGTCCCGGCCGGCACGGCGGTGTCCGACGGACCAGTTTCTGTTGACTGCCAAAACCCACCGGCGGGCAGCGGCCTTGTCAACACCGTAGAGCCGGGAAGAGCCTAGAGCTGCGGCTGGCTGAGACCCCTCCGAGCGACGGCCCGCAATGCTCTTCGGTCACACGCGGCGATGCGAAGTGCAAGGGCGTGCCACCTGACCTATACCGGTCGGGAAGGTGATGGGGATGCCTCGCTTAGTTTCTGCCGGGGCATACATGTAAACATTAAATACGAGCCTCGATCGGCTCTCGGGTTATCTCGTGAATCGGCTCAAAGAGCCGATCCACCCATGATTCGTACGGGGTGCACGAATACTTGGTGGTCCTGCTTGATCAAGATGAAGCTAATGAGATCTACGACGATTTAGGGTTTTCACCGCATAATCGGATCATCCTACTCCGAGGTTGGGCCTCGCGGCCACGCACGGTGCTCGTAAGCCGATCCTAAACAAGGCCTAAAAACCAACATGAAGTTGATCCTCGGAACATCCCGTTTAGGACTTGCGAACGCCACCCTACGTGCCACTGGATCCTCCCCCTTTGTAAGGCCTAACTATTGCAGATATTAAACTAATCCTTGTAGAACAAGGAGCAATCGTAACGGATCAGATCTACTAAATAATGATCAAGCGGGTGCCGCCCCCACACCTGAGATAGGCGTGAGGGCGGCTAGATATGCAAGGGTTGCACTACGTAAGCATGCTTAAACGAAGAACAATGCTAACCCTAACACATCTAATGATAACTACGTTGCTCGCCATCAAAAGCGCTTCGATACGAGCAACGCATGAACAACGTGGGGCTTGTCGCTGCCTAGATCGCAAGATGCGATCTAGGCAGCATGTCGCTACCCGATAGAAACCCTCGAGACGAAGGAGTTGGCGATGCGCCGAGATTGGTTTGTTTTGGGGTTGAACGTGAGTTGTTGTTTATTCCATAAACCCTAGATACATATTTATAGTCCGGCGGACTTTCTAATGCGGGCATGCACTAAACCGTGCACGAGTAAGATTCTATCTCTAAACTAAAATACGATCTAATATGTTACGGATACACGGGCAATTAAGCCCATCTTGGTATAAAAGGCCGATCAACATACTTCTTCTATATATTTCTTCACACCCATCTTCGATCGCGGCCCACTTCTGACTTGGTCAAATTCTGGTGATAACACATGCCCCCCTGGTTTTGGAAATGATATTTCCAAAATCATTACGCTTTTCTTTCGCCGGGTCATGTCATGGCAGAGCAGAACCATTGCAGCATTTTTTCGTCGGGTTATGTCATGGCAGAGCAGAACCATTGCTCTGCACAATTTGACCGTTGTCTTTGGGTACCGCCTCCTCGAAAACTGCTGTGGCATTGAATTTTTTCACCGTAGCCCCTTTTTATTTAACCGCTCTGAGTGGTTCGCCATTTCACCATCTTGCTCCGTCCTGGCCATCGGTACCAAAAAACCCCCAAACTCCCACAGCCATGTCTTCCTCTTCTTCCTCTTCCTCGTCGGTCTTCCACGACTCCTCCTCCGAGCTTTCCTACGGGTCCTCTTCCTCCCGTGAGACGCCACCGGACATCCGCGCCCCAGAAGCATGGGACCTGGAAGACCACGCCTCCTCTGTCTGGTCCGAAGACGACCAAGTCCACGACCGGCGGGGACGAAGATCTTCGGTTCCTCGCCGTCGGGGAGCTGGAGTCGGAGAGCGAGGACGACCGGTTCCCCTGGGACGGCTGCCCCACCTCGAAGAAGAGGAAAAGGAAGACGACGGCGACGACGACGACTCCCTCGAGGGTTACCCGCCGGCGAAGCGCCTCCGCATGTGGTGGGACGACGACGGCGGCGACGATGAAGACGAAGATGAAGCTCCCGTAGAGGGCTATGGGAGCAGCGACGAGGAACCCATCGGCAGTAGTGCCGATGGGAGTTCCGAGGACGACGACGAAGGAAGCAACGGCCCGTAGATTAAGATCTACTAGTATAGGCCTAGCAGTAGTAGATTGGTCAATAGACCCTTCTTTTGTTCTTCCTTCCCGAGCAATCGGCTCTTTCTTTGTAAGAAATCCCCTTATCAATGAAGAAAATCCCTTAACTCCCTTGCCGATTGTCGAATGGAGTTGTCGTACAGGGAGCCGATGGCGAGAATATCGGCTCATCTTGCTATCTGAGGCCAAGCTGTTGTATAAACTTACTTCACTAAAGTCGATATCAGCGTATCGGCTCCGTTCTCTGAAGTCGATGCCCGTGCATCGGCTGTGATTTTTATATATATGTGCTTTTTTTTTTTTTTTGCGGCCGATTCTGAAATCGGCCCCCACATCTTCTTGTCCGATTCTGAAATCGGCCCATCTTCTTGTCCATCATCCCACATGCTTGGGAAATATTTCTTGAGGTGTTGACCATTAACGACCACGGGGAACTTTTCGCCGCTCAATTCCTCCGGCATGTATGCATTACCCTTCAAGGCCTGGACCACTTTGTACGGACCGTGCCAATTAGGAGACCACTTGCCATATGCCTTATCCCTGGTTCCCAATGGCAACACGACTTCCCACACAAGATCACCAACTTGGAACTCCTTTGGCTTAACCTTTTTGTTGTAAGCACGAGCCACCCTGGCTTTGTTCTCCTTAATCTTCTCCAACGACCAAAGCCTGAGTTCGTTGCGTCCTCAATAGTGTCGCTCATCAAAGCTGCGTATTCTTCGGTGTCGGATCATTACGAAACGTGACGCGTCTTGATCCAGCCGTAATTTCCCAAGGCAATACGGCCTCCTGTCCATAGACAAGCTGGTACGGCGAGGTCTTTATAGCCCCATGGCACGACATGCGGTAGGCCCATAATGCTTCTGATAACTTCTCGTGCCAATCCAGGGATTCTCGTCAATTTTCCTCTTGATCAGCTTGATCGGGCTCGATTGGATGCCTCGGCCTGTCCGTTAGCTTGAGCATAGTATGGGGATGATCGGATCGGTTTAATCCCCACGTCATCACGAGAACTTCCTGAATTCTTTAGAAATAAAGACCGAACCTCCATCGGTCGTGATGGTGCAGGGAATTCCAAACCTATGAATGACGTGTTCTTTCACAAACTTGATCACGTCCTCCGATGTCACCTTTTTCATAGGGACGGCTTCCACCCACTTGGTGAAGTAATGCTGTGATAACCAAAATCCATTCATGTTTTTTACCGATGCTGGGATGGATTTTGCCGATCATATCCATGCCCCACCCCGAAACGGCCAAGGCTTGATGATGGGGTTCATCGGCTGATCTTGGCACCATCTGAATTTTTCCAAACATCGACATGCTTGGCACCCTACGTAATAATTGAAGCGGTCTTCAAGCATAGTGGGCCAATAAAACCACGATCGCCTAATCAACCACTTCATCTTATGAGCCGGCTGATGTGTTCCACGGGCGCCTTCATGCACCTCATGTAAGAGCCGATTGGACTCGGTCGGCCCTAGGCACTTGAGTAGCAACCCTTCCAATGTCTGTAGAACATGTCGTCTCCTATAAGGACATACTTCATGGCTACTGTATCTCACCCGTTTAGGTGCCCCCGAGCCGAATCTTTCAAATAATCGAAGATCTCGGCTCTCCAATCATTCTGTTCCGGGAATTGTATCCGAACTTCCGCTCCGTCGGCTATATCTATGTAGCTCTGACGCCATTTGTGCGAGATTGTTGGCATCGGTATTCCGGGACCTTGGGATCCAATTGAAGTTGATGTACCGGAGCTGTGTCATCAACTCACGGCATTCCACCCAATATGGGAACAGCGATTCACTTTCGCAATTATATTCCTCCGTGAGCTGGTTAACACCAACTTTGAGTCTCCAAAGAGCTCTACCGCTTCAGCTCCAGCTTCTAATAACAATTCCATTCCCTTACGTATTGCCTCATATTCTGCTACGTTGTTGGTGCAAGGGGTAGATGATCTGATGGAGAAGGAGTATTCTGCCCCCCGAGGCGATACGAGCGAGAATGCCGATGCCGCAACCATCGTCACAAACCGATCCATCGAAGAACATAGCCCATGCACGTATGGATAGTGCTGCTATATTGGTGCTGATCCGTTCGGCGATGAGATCGGCTAACGCTTGGCCCTTGAGCTGCCTTCGCAGGCTGAGTACCGGAGATCAAATTACGAAAGCGCAAGCATCCATTTACCGAGTCGGCCTTTCAAAACGAGGGGCCGACAACATATGTTTGACGACGTCTGATTTACGGATGACGATGATCTCTGCCGTCGAAGGATGTGATGAAGCTTGGTGCAGGTGAAGAATAAGCGGAGGCAAAGTTTCTCGACCTCGGGGTATCTTGTCTCCGCGTCCAGCATCCTTCCGCTGAGGTAGAAAACGACTCTTTCAACGCCATCGTAAAGTTGCACCACCACTGAAGCGATGGACGTATCGGCTACTGACAGGTAGATGTAGAATGGCTCTGTCTTGCTGGGGCGGAACTAGCACAGGCGGCGTTGTCAGATATCGCTTAATTTCATCAAACGCTCATTGTCTGTTCCGCCCCCGGTGAAACTCGTCGTCGGACTTGGTCTTCACCAGCGCCATGAACGGCTCGATTCGTCTGACAGATTAGAGATGAACCGCCGGACGAAATTGATCTTGCCGATGAGGCGTTGAAGCTCTTTTTTCGTGGTCGGTGGCTGCATGGTACGCACCGCCTCCGACTCTTCGGGCCGATCTCAATTCCCCGTTCATGAACCAGAAAACCTAGGAATTGACCAGCCGTCACGCCAAAGGCACACTTCTTCGGATTCATTCTCAGCCCGAATTTCCGAGTCCGGTCTAGGACGCGCCGTAGATCGTCCAAGTGCCCCTCCATGGATACCGACTTGACCACCACGTCGTCGATATAGATCTCCACCAACTTGCCGATCAGGTCATGAAAAATATAATTCATGGCTCGCTGGTACGTTGCACCGGCATTTTTCAACCCAAAGGTCATGACCACGTACTCGAACAGGCCTACCGCCCCTGGTACCCTGAATGCGGTCTTGTGTATGTCTTCCGGAGCCATGAAAATCTGATTATAACCGGCGTTGCCATCCATGAAGCTCAACACCTTGTGGCCGGCAGCGGCGTTTATCAACGTTTCCGCCACGGGCATCGGATATTCGTCCTTTGGGGTAGCTCTGTTAAGATCTCGGAAATCGATGGCCACGCGCCATCGGCCGTCCTTCTTCTCCACCGGAACTATACTGGAGATCCACTCAGCATACCTGCACGGCCTGATGAATCCGGCGGCCAACATTTTCTCAATTTCCTTCTTGACTTCTTCCAGAATCTCGGCCTTCATCTGACGTGCTCGTTGTTGGAACGGCCGAAATCCTTTCTTCAGGGGGAGGCGATGCTCAATGATGCTCCTGTCCAAACCGAGGCATCTCTGTGTAATCCCATGCAAAGCAATCCGGGTATTCCTTCAACGGGGCTATCATCTGTCCCCGAGCTGCGGATCTAACTTCTTGCTGATAAAAGTAGGTCGAGGCTTATCCCGGGACCGATGTCAACTTCTTCTAGCTCATCGGCTGACGTGAACCCGTACCCTAGCTTCCCGTCACCGTGAGGTCGACTCCGCATCTCGGGAGAGCGGGCGATACGGATACGGCGGGCCGATTACTAGCGTCGGCTTCTACCTTGATCATCACCGAGGATGTTTTGGCGGTGTCGGGGCCGATCACATGGAGCAGCCTCTTCCTTGTCTTTGCCACGAGAGCGGTTGCCCTCGCCTTTATCTTCATCAAGGGGGTGCCCCAGTTCTATCATGTTGATGTTGAACGGATGTCCTGGTTGGCACCTCCCGGGGTGAGTACCGTTAATCCTGTCAGCGGCACGCGCCGGTGAATTATGCGCTCCTGGTGTCGCCGATGTGCGCGACAACGGCGAGCGGGGCTGGAGTGGCACTTTTCCTTGGTAGGTTCGAGAGCCGACTCTAACAAAGAGTGCTGACTCTTCATGACCTCCTCGATCATCCGAACGGCGACATGCTCCAAAGTATTCACCGAGGCTCTCGGAATGGAGGCGCAACGAGTGAGCCACCATGCCACCAATCTCGTGGCGTACGGCCCTGGTACGTTCTTCTGACGGGACAGATAGGTCCACTTCATCGAGTGCGCCTTCCGGTGAGAACTCCTTCCGCCTGACGCCATGCGGACGGGTTCTGCGATATGAGCCGATGAGGTCGGCTTCGAGGGTAGCCTTGATCTCGTTGTTGAAAGGATACGGATGTCGCCTAGAGGGGGGGGTGAATAGGCGATTTAAAACTTTTACGAGATGGGCTTAACAAATGCGGAATAAAACTAGCGTTTACTTTGTCAAGCCCAAAGCCTATAAACTATGGTTCACCT
>NC_061510.1:311186153-311390919 GCF_022539505.1 Lolium rigidum | reverse complement strand
GCTTCTTGAGCTCGTCGAGCGGATCCTCGTAGGTGGTCGGCGTGCCGTCCGCCATCTCGGATGTAGATGGCGATGTGGTTGATGTAGACGATTGTCCCACCGGGCGTGCCAGAATGTGTTGACTGCCAAAACCCACCGGCGGGCAGCGGCCTTGTCAACACCGTAGAGCCGGGAAGAGCCTAGAGCTGCGGCGGGCTGAGACCCCTCCGATCGACGGCCCGCAATGCTCTTCTGGTCACACGCGGCGATGCGAAGTGCAAGGGCGTGCCACCTGACCTATACCCGGTCGGAAGGTGATGGGGATGCCTCGCTTAGTTTCCTGCGGGGCATACATGTAAACATTAAATACGAGCCTCGATCGGCTCTCGGGTTATCCCGTGAATCGGCTCAAAGAGCCGATCCACCCATGATTCGTACGGGGTGCACGAATACTTGGTGGTCCTGCTTGATCAAGATGAAGCTAATGAGATCTACGACGATTTAGGGTTTTCACCGCATAATCGGATCATCCTACTCCAGAGTTGGGCCTCGCGGCCACGCACGGTGCTCGTAAGCCGATCCTAAACAAGGCCTAAAAACCAACATGAAGTTGATCCTCGGAACATCCCGTTTAGGACTTGCGAACGCCACCCTACGTGCCACTGGATCCTCCCCCTTTGTAAGGCCTAACTATTGCAGATATTAAACTAATCCTTGTAGAACAAGGAGCAATCGTAACGGATCAGATCTACTAAATAATGATCAAGCGGGGTGCCGCCCCCACACCTGAGATAGGCGTGAGGGCGGCTAGATATGCAAGGGTTGCACTACGTAAGCATGCTTAAACGAAGAACAATGCTAACCCTAACACATCTAATGATAACTACGTTGCTCGCCATCAAAAGCGCTTCGATACGAGCAACGCATGAACAACGTGGGGCTTGTGCTGCCTAGATCGCAAGATGCGATCTAGGCAGCATGTCGCTTACCCGATAGAAACCCTCGAGACGAAGGAGTTGGCGATGCGCCGAGATTGGTTTGTTTTGGGGTTGAACGTGAGTTGTTGTTTATTCCATAAACCCTAGATACATATTTATAGTCCAGCGGACTTTCTAATGTGGGCATGCACTAAACCGTGCACGAGTAAGATTCTATCTCTAAACTAAAATAGATCTAATATGTTACAGATACACGGGCAATTAAGCCCAACTTGGTATAACAGGCCGATTCATGTAATTCTCCATGTATATTTCCTTAAGCCCATCTTGACTGCGGCCCACCTCTGACTTGGTCAAATTCCGGTGATAACAGTTTCCTCACACGCCGTGGCCGAAGCGGCTGCGGCGGGCGACGATGAAGCAGCGGCAGTGGACGTCGAAGCAGCCGCAGTCGACGAGGTAGATGGTGAGGTAGACGAGGTAGGAGCCGGCGGCGACGACGAAGGACTGGCCGTAGTGGCTCGGAGGATGTCGCTGCGGTGGCCCTGGTACCAATTCCTCGTCTCCTCGTCCATCAGTTCCATGTCGCCGCCGCCCATGAGGAACGCCAAGTCTGTGTTCCTCTTCTTCGCCGCCGCCGTCGTCTTCGAGCAGGGCGATCCGGACGCCTTGGTTGGCGAGCATCTCCCGCCACCTGCCGTCGAACTTGTCGTTCCTCCCGTCGGCGTGCGACCTCAAGTCGGCCCAGCACTTGTCGATCGACGCCCGCATCCTGTCGGCGGGATTGTCCGTCCGTTTGAGCTCTTTCAGCTTCTTCGGCCGAGTTCAGGGCGCCCTTCCGCCGCGCAAGCCGCCGGAGCATCGGGGTTGTACTTGCTCGGTCTTGCTCTTCGAGAGGGTCGTGCGAGTTTCCTTCCACTTCTCGCAATTCTCGAGGCGGGCGTAGACGTTGAGGAACTTGAACTGCAGGCCGGTGTCGTCCGTGTACATGTCCAAAGCTCGGCACAGCTGGGGAAAAAAGAGCACGGCGATACGGGTCAGCTAACGACGATGTACCTCGGTGATGCAGGGTCGGCGGAGCATACCTTTTGCTCCAAGTCGTGGCCGCTGATCGGCCGTTTGTCGACCTCCTCCTGTATGCCGTGCCATTTGCTGCACGCCGTCTGCATGATCCCCCAATGGGTGGCCATTGTCTTGTCTCCCCGGTACACGTTCATGTTCGTCTTCTTGAAGTAGGGATCGACGAGTTTGCGTTCCTCGTACGCCTGCCTCACTCGAAGCCAGTATGTGTCGAATGACTGATTGGCCCCGATTATGCCGTTCGTGGACACGGTCATCCA
Source organism: Lolium rigidum (assembly GCF_022539505.1). Taxonomy (NCBI): domain Eukaryota; kingdom Viridiplantae; phylum Streptophyta; class Magnoliopsida; order Poales; family Poaceae; genus Lolium; species Lolium rigidum. The sequence goes on along the minus strand of NC_061510.1, from coordinate 311,388,662 downwards.
AGCTTCGGCGAGGCACTCCTCTTCCTTCGGCGTCCATTTGATACGCGGTTCGGCAGGCGGCGAGTCCTTCTTCCTCTTCTTCTTCCCCTTCGACGGGTTGGCGGCGGCTGAGTTGGCTCTTCTTCTTCCTCGTCTTCTTCTTCGACGGCTTGGCTTCCGTCGGCAACATCCTCCCGATGCTCGTTGCGCGCCGCCACAGCTGCCGTCGCCCTTGTCTCCTCTTGCGTGAAGAACCCCGGGCACGCAGCGGCGGCGGCCATGAAGAACCCCGGGCTCGCAGCGGCGGCCATGGAGCCGGAGGTGATCATCTCGTGGATCTCCTCTTCGTTCGGCGCCGCCATCGCACCGAACGGAAGCGGCCCTCGTCGCAGGGCCGGCGAGGTGCCCTCGAACAGGCCGCCGCCGCCGACGTCAAGCTCGGGCGGCGACGTCGTGGACCTTGACGGTTGGACGTAGGCGCCCTCTTGGAACACGGCAGTCGGCGACGGCGAGTACAGCGAAGGGGAGAAGGACGACGGGGAACTGGTTGTACCTTGCGTCGGCCATTGGCCGGGGAACATGCCGCCGCCGCCGCCGCTCATGGCCATGCTGATCATCCTCGCTTGTTCGTCCTGGGCCGCCGCCGCCGCCCTCTTGGCGGCGGCTCTTTTCACCCTCTCCGCCCTGCCGCTTGTTTCCACCTCGCGCCGTTTCTCGTCCGCCGCCCACTCGGCGTTCGACATGCCCGGCGGCTTCGTCTTCTTCGCCCGCATCTTCCTCGCCGGCGCCTTCGGCGGCATTGTGGTGGACGAGAAGACGAGGATGAGAGTGGTGGTGGACGAGAAGACGCCGCCGGGAACTGGAGCTGGAAGACGAGGAGATTGGGGAATTTCGGCGGGAGAGAATGGGGATATGCAAGCAAATTGGAGGGAATGGGGATATGCAAGCAAATTGGAGGGAAAATCGACAGGATTTGGTTTTCCAGTCGCCGACTACGCGGGTCCACACGACGTTTCGCGCCAAAATCTTTCATCCGGAGTCCCCGAGCGCGCCCCGGGGGGCCGGGGATGGCGTGGGCTCGCCGGATGGATGAAGGGCCAAATCCGAATGAAAACGAGGAACCGGGGGCGCGACTGGGCCGAATTTCGCCGTCCGGATGGAAAAAAACGTCGCTCGGGGGCCTCGTCGGGGGACGAGTGGAGATGCTCTTACATTCTCTCTCTTCTTCTCTCTTCCAACTAGCTACAAATATGTTATTTTAATCCTTGTAGCCAGCTAACTAGAACTTATTGTACTTGCTCTTACTGGTTTACTATCATGTGCTGCATTGAATTTGAACCAGTTTAGGATATGCCTACTAGTACGAAATAAAAATCTCTTCTAGGCAGTTTCTGGACTTTTTATTCTTCTTTTCAACAATTATTTTTTGTTACTAGTGGTCGAGTACATATTTCCTTCATTAACCCATGTGTTCAAAATCTCTTGTTGTAGAACTTCAATTACCACCTTGAGAAGCATGCTTAATTTACTTTATTACTAGGGGTGAGTACACAAGCGTTGATTTGCATACATGCACTTTACACGTACAATCATAGTCCCCAACTTTGGCGACAAGGATCTTCCAGCCGGGAATACAGTGCCCGTGAGAGGCGAACAGGAAAAGCCCAGTTTCCCTCGTCCTTCCGCCGGCCGGACCGCCGGTTCCCTCCCTCTCCGTCCGCCGTTTCGGCGGCGGGAGAGCGGGGGAACCGCGGATCTGTGCGTCGGGCGTGTAGATAGTAGGGTTAGTCTGTCGGCCGGCGGCGTTGTGGTGGAGGAGGCGCCGTCGGGAGGAATAAAGGTGTCTCCGTTCATTCCCCATCGCGGCGGCGCTTCCCGTGGCGTTGTCGGAGAGCTGGAGGCCAAGTGTGCCCATGGATCAGGCGGATCCATGGGTCTAAGGTTCCTGGGGGGTTGGTGCGGCGGCGGTGCCGACCCCTTTGTGGATTTTGTCCTCGGGTTCCGCCGTCGTGGCCGCGATTCCTCCATCGTCGCCACGGAGCTTCTGAGGTTCTGTACAGGAGCTGCGCTGGCCTTCCGCCGGCACACTCCAGGAGCTGGCTTCTCCGACGTGGGCGCGGTGGAAGCGGAAGGGCGACGTCGCTGTTTTCCATCGACTCCGTCGATTGGCTTCGGCGGCGTGGCGACTCGGACAAGCTCGGGGCGTTCCCCGGCCGATGATCCCCAAAGAAGGCAACTCCGTCGTCTCCAGCGGGTGCAAATAGAGGTCCACAAAGCAACAGTGACTGCGAGGGTGCTTCTCCGAGTCTTGGTGCGATGGTTGCGTCTCTTCTCCCTCCGGCGTCTTCGACGGCGGCGGCCGCAGGGGGCGCTCGTTGGCGTGTTTGCAAAAAGATCTTCTGGGCTTCTCTGTAATTTTCGGTTTTCACGAGGTCTTTTTTGCATAGTGTCGGAACAGCTGGTGTTTCTGGAGTTTTCATGTTGTTTCCGCGTTGTAATCCGATGACATATGAATAGAGACGTGGCAACTTTGGCGACAAGAGAGTTTGCACCATGACGCACCATATATAGGAGTAAAAGGGTATTCACACATAGAATAATCACTGTCAAGTAGTAACTTAAACACGGTGCACGGAGATCTATCAGCCTATCGAGTACTTTTACCTAGTCGCTCTCTTATCTTATTTAGACTGCCGCTTTAGCTAGAGGGCGACAACGACAAGAGTACTTACTACAACCATTTTCTAAAGCCTTTTTGCAGTTTTTGCGGCGGCTCCATGCCCAAGCAGATGACTCGACTTCAGGGAGACATTAAACTACGGGGGCAGTCAAAAACAAGTTAGACCGCCAATACATATGCCAGCTTGATCAGTTCATCATGTTCTTGTCTGCGGTATACTGACACTCATCCAAATAGAGTGATCCACGTCGTTGAACTACTCTCAAATAGTAACAAAAATAGGGATGCGTACATGTCAGCGGACATTTGAGCTTACGTCGCCGGATCTACGACCCAAGAGTAAACAAAGGACTCTTTGGGCATGTTCAATGATGGACGCTAGTAGAGACGCTTGAGCAGAGGAAAAGCGAAACTTAATCGAGCATTCCTTCGCAAGAGTGTCCAGTTCCAACACTAGCCTCCAATTTGAGATGCTTATCTCCTCAGCTGATTAGATTTTCAGTCCAAACTCTAAAGAAGCGACCGACGCAAAATCTTGCGGCGGCGCCTGCAACTAAGCGTCTATTGGCTGGGATTCTGCGATACAACTGCCAAATCGCTGGTATTTAGACCCTGGCACCTAGGCTTAGCTCCTCGCGCTGTACAGTGGCGGAGCCACGTTATGGCAGTGTTTGTCAAGCTACACAGGATTTTGGGAAGTTTAATACCCAAGTATACATACCCGGCTGCTCAACGCAAGAATTCTGGAAACTAACACTGAAGCATGGGTAACGTTTGCCTGGTCTTTGCAAAACGAAGCAATAGAAACGCCTAACTTCCTAGATGATCCCCACGATTCCTATCCAGCTACTTCTCCTATTATGTTTTGACGTTTCTGTAATCACTTCCTCGTGTATAAATCCTCAATTTCGACTCTCCTAAATCGTACTAACACCGAGGGCGGAGGCCGCTCCAACGCCCAGAAATGCCTACCTCCGTCTATCACGGGTGAGGGCGGACATGAGGCACGGGGGCACCGCCAGGCACAAGGCAGCATAGAACCCAGTCTCGCAGTTCATCCAATCGTCCGTATCTGTCGAGTCATCGACATCAGTTCGATCGCCGCTCTGAGGCATGGCCATGGCATTACAGCAACTTGGTGGCTTCATCGTCTCGTCGATCAGTTCAACACCAGACCGAGTCCTTTGACCCTTCCCTTTTATTTGTAAGACCTGTTTTGTTTTCCATATCTTCCAGTTTTCAGAAGATTAGTATACTTTCAAAATTAAAAATTGTTGTTGTATGCAGTACTGGTTCTATGTGATATATTCTCTCTGTTTATCAATTACTTAAATTGCTTTTTTATAGCAACAACTTTTTATTGTCAGATCTTAACTTGTCTACATACGTGTGTTCTCAGAAGAAAATTCGTCGCAATTTTAAAGCTTGACATCACAGTTTTTGAATCCTGGCTCCGCCACTGGCGCTGTACATGCTCTTATGGGTGTACTTAATAAGTAATTAATGTTCATGCACTATACACGTACTGTACTACACTTAATTTGCTTCACCACGGCAACACATGCGTACAACCGCAGTCTCTAACTTGGCACGAGAAAGTGCAGTGTGACCTGCCAGATATCTCCATCCAAGAACAGCTTACTTATAATAAATCACCGCCAAGTAGTAATTAAACACGACGCACGGCCGGTCATGCGAATCTATCGACCGATCGAGTATACTTTACCTAGTCACTCGACTATCTCCAAATCACTTTCCAATGGCCTCTATCTTTATCTGGAGAGCGACAAGGGCACTTGCTACTGCCATTTATTCAACGCCATTTTGCAGTTTTCGCGGCGGCTCCGTGCCCAAGCAAATGCCACGAGTTAAGGGCGGCGTTATACTAAGCAAGCCCGTCAAAAACACGTTAGATCGATCTTGAAATATAGTACCAGCTCGATCGATTGATGATCACGTTCTTGTCTCCCGTCAATTGACAAATCCAGATCGGGCGATCCACGTTGCCAAGCTACTCACAAAAAAATAGTACGTAACCAAAATAGACGTGCGTACATGTCACAGGATATTTGGGCTTACGTCGGGAGATCTACGACGGAAGAGTAAACTAAGCACTGGTGCTACTAGCTGGCGATCTGAAGGATCTCCTAGAATATATTATCTCTTCTGAATTTATTTTGGACATGAGACTTTGGCTTGAATTCTAGAAATCGAAAGCGCAGGATGATTAGCATGGGACTTTCCAAATTAGGTCAGTTTATTAACATAAAATTTGCGCTTTAGGCCTACCTCTGAGATGTTAAGCATGATTAATTTTAGGGAAGCTTCTATCTTTCACTCCCTTTTTCGATTAGTGTAATAATCTCGGTGGTACGCTCGCGGTAATTGAGCTACTTTGGCAGCTGAGCAGATTTTGTTCAACACGGTTTTGTCTCTAGTGCGATTCAGTGCGAACTTGTGCCAGATCAGAGGACGCGTACATTGGTTAAAAGAATAATAGTATTGTGTGTGCTTTTACTTCCTGACCGCTCAGTGATCCCGTTGGGTTGGAAACCTTGGAACCCCTGATGAGAGCGAGGTGTTCTATCGTGCCCTGCAACTTATCTGTTTCAAAGTCATGATGTTCATGGTCTAGTACGATTCTTCTAGAAAGAAAGAAAGACGTCGTTTTTTTCATAAAATTAAGTGATGCATATCACAGGTACCATTTTTTTGCGATGACACAGGTACCATTAATTATAATACTCATCCGTTCACGAAACTTGTCAAACTTGTCAAGAATTTGAATTTAGCGTCTAGATACATCTAAATTTAGTCTTAGACAAGTTTCACTTAATAGGAGTAGATGAAGAAACATATTAGGAGTGAGCCGTAGAGGAATTAGGGTTTAAAGAGGTTGACATCAATAGAATCAGATACCCCAACTAATAGTTCCAACAATCTCAGGGCACTAGCAATATGCGTACAACAGGAAATGAGCAACGTAGGCAAAAGGCTGCCTACCCTCGAGTGAAGAAATCAAGATGGGGATGTGGCAATTTTTCAGCGCTTTTCAGGTTCTCTTTGTATCGATGTGTGTTGATCAATAAAGTGCCGTTTTCCTGTAAAAAAAAAAGCTGGGGCCTTTGGACAACTAGAAACAAATTTACTATTGAATCTAAATCCTCACGCCAACCTGCTAATTGTATCTACAAATCTATGATTTTTTTACAGCAATAGAGGCCCCTGCTAAAGCTCAAGGTTGTGCCACTCCTGGACGAGGCGGTTGAGTTGCTCAGAGACATCTACGTCAAGACCTCCTCCCAATAGCAAGTTTTTACCTAGGAAGTGCTCATTGTGTGTGCAGACTGTTCATCTACATAGAACCTTTTATCTTTGAACTGTGGCCATGCTATTGTTGCCTGCGGACTGGTTTGTAAAACTTAACTAGGTTGCCCAGATCCAGTTGCTACCGTTGATCATGGAGCTTTATTAATTTAAAACCGAACATGTTATGCCTTATGTCTAAAAAACTTGCAAGTACTATAGGACTCTAATCAAACGCTGACGAGTTAGTAAAGGGGACGTGTCCTGCCAGGAGGCCGGCAGCAGTGCTAGCTAGGAGTGTTGGTCATTTGGGCCCGTGTGGTTACGCTGTGTGAAGAACTGAAGATTGATGACGTGATCTCGTCCATCGTCTTCCTTTTTGCCCGACAAAAGACAAGCAAGTGAGCAATTTTTGCTTTACTCTAGACGGTTTATACGAATTAAAGGGCACTCAAAATATAATAACCTACCGTCAAGTAGTAATTAAACACGACGTACGGCCGGTCATATGCATATCTATCGAGCGATATCTGTATGCTTGAGCATTACCTAGAAGGCGACGACAAGAGTACCCACCACTGCTAGTATTTTCTAACACGCCTTTTGTGGCTGTAAACAACTTATCCGGTCAAAAAGTTTCACGTTCAACGGATTCCAGCTCACCGGATCGCATTCTTGTCCCCCGTTAATTGATGAATCCAAATCAGGCGAGCCACGTTGCAAAGCTAGTCATAAATAGGAACAAAAATAGGGATGTGTACATGTCACAAAATATTTAGGCTCACGTACGAAGGGAGTACGATGTGCATGATCTCGCTTGATCGTATGCCTTGTGTGGCCGGTTTAATCAAGAGTTAGTTACAGTTGTCCGAGTTACTTTCGAGACGAATTGCGCTTTAGACCTACCTCGTATATGTGGCCCGCAGCTTCAACCTTTTTCTGCACCTTTTGATTATTTGGAATCAAACCAATCTTGATATCCGCTATGTATGTGTTCATTAGTAGGCAGGTCTTTTTTTTTGTGAAACAACACAGACGCTTCTTTATGAACGCATGCATGCACATCCTATTTCTATGAGCGTCTTCGAGAGGCTGAGTCCAAAAAACTGATTTGATAGGTCTTGATATTGCTAAAGTCACCACGGGCGCCTCCCAGTCGACGGGAACGTCGCCTCCCATTGATGAATATTCCGTCTTTTAATGAGACACCAAAGTGTCAAATCTGGAATGTAAACTCTAGTGGGATGGGGGGTGTCACTGCCCTGCTAACCATCCAACCACATGTTGGTCAGGTTGGCTATTGATCTAATGCACACATATATCCTTGTTTGTTTAATTTTTGGATTAGTTTTGGTTGGAAACATAAAATAGATCCCCTCGGGTCGTCCTCGCTGTGGCTATCCTAGATAGTGCCATTGTCGCTCTTACTGCCACCTCCTCCGTGTCCTTGCGGCCTCCAGAGGCTGCTGCGGCCCGAGGTCTCACAGTTGCATGTGAAGAGATTGCCATGCCTACTTGCAGTGGAGGCATTAGGGATCGAACAAAGGGGTGGCGATAGGTCAGGACGGCAGGGTGAGACGTGCGAGCGGCATAATGTGCAACGGCGGTGGGTAGAGGAGATCACTGTCAGTGTTATGGGTTGAAGGAGGCATTGTGTGGTAATAATTCACTGATACCGGTCGGCGGCGCGGCTATCCAGGCCGCGGATTCAGATTATCCATGTCATGATGGGTCTGATCTGACCTCATTCGCTGAGTCCCCGGGCTTCTGTGTTACTGCGAGGCGTGTAGTGGATTTGTCTAGAGGTGACGCCATACTCATATTCTACCACCGGCTATCACTGAGGATGAGGCGCATGGCTGCCCAAGCATCCCCAATGTGGGATTCTGGCGGTGACTATGGGGTCTTTCTCTTGTTAAACAACCTACGATTGTGTATGTGGGCTCTCTCTGATTGTGCATGAATGATTACCGGTCGCACATGGCAGTGGCCACGTCAGCATCGTCTTCATTGGGCCAGCAAATGGTGGTGGCAACACATATTAGTTCGTTTTCGTGGTGCTTTCTCGAATATCGTACCTAGTCTTGAGCTTTGGGGAGTGAACTTTAGATCTGACTTTAATTAGTCATACTTAATAATGGAGGAGTTTTCTCAATGGGTGTTTTTTACATTCTCGTGTGCGGTTGATCTTTGGGATGTAACCCCTTTATTTAGTTGTTTTTTCAAATTCTACCGATCTATTAATAATCAACAACAATAGTACAAATAACCCAAAAATAATAAAAATTACAAATAGGTACTTGGACCACCTAGAGAAGACTACAAACACTATCACGAGCCGATGACGCGCCGCCGTCCTCGCCCCTCCATCACCATAGTTGGGAAAAGCTTGTCGTAGTAGAGCTTGTTGTAGTAAACATAATGGAAGTCATCATGTTAAGGCCCAAAAGGACCAACACACCAGAGCAGCAACCAACACCAATGATTACAACCATAGATCGGAAGAGACTGGCATAAAACCACACCAACGAATACGAAAATCGACCGGATTTGAGGAGATCCACCGAACACACAACTCCATGCGCCCTCCGTTGGCACTAGATGCACCACCAGAGCGAGGATAGGGCGGGGTGTACCTTATTCTGATTACAGGATGTAGCACCATCGCCTCATCATCCTAAAAAAGACACTGAAAAACAAACTAAAAAAACCGGAAACTCCCCGCCGGCGAGGGGCCGTGGTCCGCCACACCTCCAAGGCCCCAAGGGCACCAGAGGTGGATCGAACTATAGATGGGATTCTGTTAACCATTCATGTTTTGGATACAAACCTATTTAACCAATTTGTAAAAAAGGTTTAAATGGTTAACCATTTTGTCAAAAAAGGTTATTTAGGGTCAAACCATTTTTAACGGTATGTAACGATGGCAAATATTTGGCAAGATTGATTTGAAACTGGAACCCTAATTGCAAAAGAAAATTCACCATGACCTTTACTAAAAAAGTTAAGAATTCACAAGCATATTCAAAATGAAGGAAAAGTTTGAAGTCAACTTTCAAAGTGACAGACTTGACATCAACAATCCAACATACTCATGACAGACTAGTTTTAAAATGACAGCTCACACATCAACAATAGCCCATACAAATGACAGACAAGTATCAAAATGGCAGATTTCACGTCAACTTTTCCATGCACAACTCGGGGCTTGAAGACAATTCAATAAAAATGAACTAGAACTCTGTAGCTCCATCACTGGGAATGTTCATGACATCAGTTCCACACCCTATCAACTATTATCTGCATCACAAAAGGGCAATGAAAATAAGAAACCAAACTACCTACAAGTTACCCAACGAGTTGCTCACCAAGTTAATTACCTGATGAAATTGAGAGGCCTTCCTCACCAAGTATGCCATACACTGATGCTATGCTAACACCATTTGCACCTACACATAAATAGACACTAGTAGGAAAAGCCTCATCAGTGGCGCATGAAAACATGATTCTGTGGCGCACGGCGATGCGCCACAGAAACTTCGCCACAAAAATAGGATTTCTGTGGCGCACCGTACCATGCGCCACATAATTAAGGTGTTCTGTGGCGCATACGGTCCAGCTGCGCCACAGAAATAGGTGCGCCACTGAATTATATTTTGGTGCGCCACTGAACAATGTACATGTATACTCGATTTTATGCTCCCTGGTGTATTATACAGGTTTTATACACAGTATACAGGTATAATATAGACAGATAGACAGATATAACTAGATAATACCCCGCGCGTTGCTGCGGAAATCTAGTTACATGATATTTGGTGACACAAAACTGACATGGCAAAGCTAATTGTGTATGTATTAATATTTAATACTGGGAATTACAAATGTATACAAAACTTTATTGAGCGGACATATACAGCCTTTTCCAAGCTCACTATGAATGCCAGAGAACAAAACAGTGTCCGGACTCTTCGATGTGCTTCTAGTTTAGTTTATATAACAGTTGGGCAATTCCAATTGAGCAAGCTGGGAACTGGTCCCAAAGAAACTAAACATAAAACTTATAAGTAAGAAGTGGTTCTGGCATAATGGCACCACCAACCATCATGTTGATCAATATGTTCCATCCTCGTAGAATATAAACTACACCATGCAGTGCTATAGGTGTAATGTCACCATGTTTCCTTCACTGCAACCGGACTTAATAAAAGTTTGATAAATCTTACCCGTCCCAAACTGAAAGGAGAAAATGACTTATCATATTTGAGCAGAAAATACATAAATGAGGCAAAAGTCCCAAAGAAACGATGAGAAGTAAAATGATTTAGTTTGGTATAAATGAATAGAATGCAAAGTAAAAATAGTGAAAAAATGCTTGTTGACTCCCTGCGTGTGCAACACAACTAAGTAGTTTTTTGAAGGATGAAGATACTCACATTTTTCTGTAATCAAATCTTGCTAAATATGGTAGGACAGAAATATGCATCATCAAAATATACTCCCTGAAAAAATGAGCAGAAAGTAATAAAAAGACTTAACAAAAAAAAATATTACAGGGAAGAATAATAACTGATCAGCGTACGATATGAAGTTGAAAGCCAAAAACTCCTCCACAGATGAAGGCCATGCAATCTTCAATTGCCCGAAATTTGCGAAGAACTGTCTCGTGATAATTTCATGGTACTCCATTCTGTTCGTTGATGTTGAACAACAATCCATAATTAAGAAACGGGTTGCTTGATTTATCTTATGTACACATGTAATGTAACCAAAAAAGAGTATCGGGAAGAATCTTCAATGCAGATGACAGAAACAGCTAAAAGTTTAGCATTATTGACCATGAATAAAGCAGATGTACTCACCTGTTCATAGTCGAATAACCCAGTAATTTGGTTTAGCATATCGTATATAGTAGACGTCCAATATGGAAATTCCTTGGAAAAAGTCCAGTACTACCCAAAATCCGGGAATACATGTAGCTACCCACAACATGCTGATGACAAAGAAATGGGAGGGCATTGGAGAAAAAAATCGGTATCCACGGGCGCATTGAGAGAGAGAGATCACATATTGTTGATGTTGTCTCATGGCAGCGAGACTCCGGCACACCTCATATTGGTCCGCTGAAGTTTACGAAAATCCCAGACAGAAAGCAAAGCTCGCAGATATCTTGCATGGAAAGATGAATAATAAGCAGATAAATTTCCGTCAAAAAAATTAAGCAGACAAATTGCAGGGAGGGAGCCAGTAAGTAGTGGTGGATGGGACGTGCAACAATATACAATGCGACTGAACCTCAGGCAAGAAGAGTTCCACAATGTATAGGGAAGTGAAGGCGAAAGGATGAAGTGGAAGGGACGGTTAATAACTTGATGTACTCAATCGTCATACAGGCAAATGGTGGGCTGAGGATGAAGTTGCACGCAATGGAAAAATAAATGCAATTATGCATGGAACCAAAGGGGCAGGACATACAGTTTTTTTTATTATGTGGCAGATTTGCTTAGGTGGCAGACTATGATTTGCTCAGAGATAATTGATGAGGTGGACATCTTGCATGTTGAGAGAAATACTTTTAGTGGGTTGCTCCAATTTAGATATTATAGATATGGACACATATAACATAGCAATATTATACATCATCATCACAGTACTTAGAGCCCGATCGAGATACATATATAGTGGCAAGTGTCAAATGTTTTGCATACAACTCTTAATTCATACAAAATTCATAATTTCGAGATACAAAGTAGTCTTTCCTCCTTTGCTCCCTCCTCTCTACCCACCAGGCTCGCTTGCATCGGGGTCTTCATCCGGTTCCTACTATGATTAAAATGGAAGAAAGTGAGACCAACAAATCCGATGCACAAGAGAAATGGAATAAATGCCTCATACATTGTTGGTCAACACAAATACTATGGTCAGAAATCATAGTTGCAGTATACGCCGCAGTATACTTTGCAGAAGGGCCCCCTTTCCCCGGCCGCCGTTCCGTGAACGGGTCCTTGACGAGACAACAACGCCGATCTGCCTCTCCGACGCAGAACCACGGCAGTCCCAGCCGCCTCCCTTGTGGCCGCGTCTCCTGCGCTCTTCTCCATGGCCGGACCACGATTGGACTCACCGGGGGAATAGTGATAATCGCCATCACCACTATCGCCAGACTCCACAGGTGCATAGCAGTTTGCAGCAGATGCCACTTTTCTTCCCTCGCCGTGCAGTGAACGAGTCCTTGATGCAAAGACCGTGCCGGCCTGCCCAGCATTATGCCGGCCCGTGTTGCCACGCTTCAGGCCGTGTGTCCCGCGCCTGCATCGCTCGCTTCTTGCCCGGTGAACCAATAGACCGATCGTTGGAATAAGGAAACCGATGACGGCCGGTCGCAAGATTAGATTGCGATCGGCCGTCATCGGCTTCCTTATTCCAAGAATCAGTCTATTGTTCACCGGGCAAGAAGGCGAAGAGTGCAGGGCGCGGGAGACACGACCTGAAGCGCGACAACAGGGGTCGGCATGATGCTAGGGAGGCCGGCACGGTCTTTGCATCAAGGACTCGTTCACTGGACAGCCAGAGAAGAAAAGTGGCATCTGCTGCAAAGTACTCTACACCTGTGAAGTCTGACGATGGTGGTGATGGCGATTATCATTATTTCCTCGGTGTGTCCAATCGTGGTCCGGCCATGGAGAAAAGCGCAGAGCACAGGAGACGCGGCCACAAGGGAGCCGGCTGGGACTAGCGTGGTTCTGCGCCGGAGAGGCAGGTCGGCGTTGTTGTCTCGTCAAGGACTTGTTCACGGAACGGCGGCCGGGGAAAGGGGGGCCCGTCTACAAAGTATATTGCGGCGTATAGGTGACCAAACATTCTAATCATCGGCACTAAAATGGAAGAAAGAGCCAAGTGGTATCTCAACTAGATATCATATCCTCATACTTTGTTGGTCGAAAGAAATATTAACATTCAGGGATGGGGTCAGCGAGGCCAGGTAGGATGCACAAGAGATTGATATTTGTGCCATCACACCAGGCTCACTGGCCCCACCCTAGAGTGTACAAGTGACCAAACAATTTAATCATCGGCACTAAAATGGAAGAAAGGCCAATACAATTAAGAAGTAGCTAGTATGAACTAAATGGAATGCCTCATACTTTGTCGGTCAAAACAAATATTAACATTCAGGGATGGAGTAAGCGAGGCCAGGTAGGATGCACAAGAGATTGATATTTGTGCCATCACACCAGGCTCGCTTGCCCCACCCCTGAGTGTACAAATGACCAAACATTCTAATCATCGGCCAATGCAATTAAGAAGTGCCAACTCAAATAATAGACAACTGAATAGTATGAACTAAATTGAATGCCTCATACTTTGTTGGTCAAAACAAATATTAACATCCAGGGATGGAGTAAGTGAGGCCAGGTAGGATGCACAAGATATTGATATTTGTGCCATCACACCAGGCTCACTTGCTCCACCCCCGAGTGTACGAGTGATATCCACCAACCATCTAATCATCGGCAAGTACAAAAACACCACCAAACCAGCAACCATGGTGACATAAGTCAAGATGCTCAAACATACATAGCATCCATGGAGAAGATGCTCCAAAGGGATTATTCATCACTTGGTATATAGACCAAGTGATGCTGGCAAAAGAGAGGCCAATCAAGAACCAGTAAATCCAGTAAGTGATAGATATGCCTAAACAAGCAACAACACATAGCATATCCCAGCTAACCAGATGAGACAAGTCTTGGTAGCCAACTTAAGAACCTAGCACCACCTAGCCTTTTAAAACCATCCGAAACAGTCCATTTTCTTCAAAGGATACCACAGTGGCATTCATTTACATGATCCCCTACTGTGGATATCTCTATTTTCATCACTTGGTAGTAACCAAGTGATGCTGGCAAGAGAGAGGCCAAGCCTGAGCTAGTAAATCCAGTAGAGATGGATATGCATAAGTAAGCAAGAACTACTTCCCATTTTCTTCAAAGGATACCACAGTGGCGTTCATATTGGAGTCTAGCTAATGGAAATCAAGAACTAGTCTTGATCTCCAAATGGTGATTAAACATAATTTATTCATCTTAAGCAACATTAGGGACAAATGGGATCATGCAAGAGACTTGGGTCATTTGGATCATAAGGCATCAATTAAGGAGGCAATTAACCAGGGACAAAGGGAAACATTTGATGATCCAATAAGTGCATGACACTTTGAGCTACCAAGAATAAAGGCCAACAGTGGATAAACATCTGCAAGCAGCTCACACACACATGCAAACACATGTGTTGACAGTAACTAAACAACAGAAGAACACCACCAGATATTCATGGGTACTTAGGATCAGTAGGGAATTGATAAAGTACAGTGAGGAGCAAGCATACCATCAAAAACTATCCATTTGAGAGAAATAACATTGGGGTAATGTTAAAATGTTTGTCTCCATATTTGGGAGACATTATTAATATTGGAGTCTAGCTAATGGAAATCAAGAACTAGTCTTGATCTCCAAATGGTGATTAGAGGGAATTTATTCATCTTAAGCAACATTAGGGACAAATGGGATCATGCAAGGGACTTGGGTCATTTGGATCATAAGGCATCAATTAAGGAGGCAACCAGGGACAAAGAGAAACATTTGATGATCCATTATCATAGGCAACAAAGCAGCAACTTTTTCCCCTCTAATCTAGCTAGAGTCCTTAAAAGAAATCCATCATAAGCATGGTCAAATACACATATATAGCATGGGGCAGATGCTCCAAAGGGATTATATATTCATCACTTGGTAATTTGGAGAGCAAACAAGCAGTAGCCATATCACTCAATCCAATAATATAGTAATTTGGATCATAAGGCATCAATTAAGGAGGCAACCAGGGACAAAGGGAAACATTTGATGATCCATTATCATAGGCAACAAAGCAGCAACTTTTTCCCCTCTAATCTAGCTAGAGTCCTTAAAAGAAATCCATCATATGCATGGTCAAATACACATATATAGCATGGGGCAGATGCTCCAAACGGATTATATATTCATCACTTGGTAATTTGAAGAGCAAACAAGCAGTAGCTATATCACTCAATCCAATAATATAGTAATTTGGATCATAAGGCATCAATTAAGGAGGCAACCAGGGACAAAGAGACAAAGTAATTTCGTCGAGCACTTTGTGCCCACACGGGAGAGAAGAGGGAGGGGAGGGGAGAGGTGGAGCTCACCGACGATGCTGTTGGAGGAGGGGCCGGGTAGAGGAAGAGGGAGGGGCCGGGTAGGGGTGGAGGAGGAGGTTGACGTTGACGGCAGGGGTGGAGGAGGAGGAAGACGCGGCGGCTCCTCCTCCTTGACGCGGAGCCGGCCCCTCCTCCTCCTTGCGGCGGCCCCTCCTCCTCCACGCCGCAGCGGCTTGTGCTGCTGGTGGCGGGGATGGGTGGAGCGTGGCGGCATGCGGCCCTCGCGGAGGAAGGAGGCGGCGGCGACGGTGACGGCGACACTCACCATGGAACGCGGCGGCGCGCGGCGGTAGGGAGAGGAGGAAGAGGGGTGGAGGAGGAAGTACGGGCGGGGGAGGGGGTACAGTTGGATATAGAAGGCGCTATTTCTGTGGCGCACCAGCACAAGTGCGCCACATAATCAACTACTTCTGTGGCGCACCAGAACCAGCGTGGCACAAAAACACTTATTTCTGTGGCGCAGCACGCCATGTGCGCCACGGAAATACCTACACTAATAATTGGTGGTTGCAGGATGTGGGCCCCACATAATTTCTGTGGCGCACGGTTTAGTAGTGCGCCACAAAAATAGCTTATTTTTGTGGCGCATTCTTCCTCGTGCGCCACAAAAAATCTTTCTGTGGCGCATTTCTGCTGGTGCGCCACAGAACTAAGCTCCACCTATAAGCATTTCCCTACTAGTGAGAATGGTAGGACAACTGTTACACTTGTAAACTTTAGTCATTCCAGTAGTTAAATAGAACAACATAGCATGTATAAGAGAAGTTCTAGATTCAATAAAATATAACTAGACCGGGAGATTTCTCACTTGATGTACAAAACCAATCTTGCAGACAAATTAGAGTTTTCGCTGTGTCGGGGGTCAATCGGCTTCTGAAATCAGATATAACTCTACGCCCAATGCTGAATTCCGACTCCGGTGCAACTGTAGAAGCAGGAACAGCTAAGGCATCTCTAGCCATGCTAGCAAGTATGGGATACTCAACGGAATTTCTTTTCCACCAATCAAGGATATCAAAGTTATCTTTTCTAGCTAGTGGAGGCTTTAACCAGTAATCATCAAGCTCAGAGGACCCCACACTTGTTGAGTTGATCCTTAGGCTAAGATGGCGGTCTCAGTCCGACAATGGATCATTACTTCTCCACCTCCATGTCCACATCATCACCTCATGGGTGTGTTTGTGTAGCTTCTGA
Organism: Lolium rigidum; assembly: GCF_022539505.1. Classification (NCBI taxonomy): domain Eukaryota; kingdom Viridiplantae; phylum Streptophyta; class Magnoliopsida; order Poales; family Poaceae; genus Lolium; species Lolium rigidum. Next base: position 311,372,265 of record NC_061510.1, on the reverse strand, counting down.
GAGGTTCAATTTAGCATACTCCTCAAATAGCCCTTTAAATGTCTTCTCCACTTTAGCAAGCTTAGTTTGAGGACTATTCTCAAACACCCGAGGGTAACGGAACTTAGCATAAGTGAACTTGAACCTCGGATCAAGGATGACAGGTAGTGAGAGCGCAAGCCAAGACATCTTCCAATACTTGTTAAGTTTTTTTTTTTTTTTTTTTTTTTTTTTTTTGCATTGGCACGATCAGAGCAGGAAATGGAGAGTACGTTTTGGAGTGAGAGACTAAATACCGACCCCATAAAAACAATCATGTGTACGTTTTGGATCAGTACTATAAAATGTCGGCATAGCTAGTTGTCTCTAAAGAACTTACTTGATCAACCTTAGGTTAATTTGTAGCAAAACCTTGCGCATCTAATTGCAAAAACAAACTATACTGATGTTCAATAGCACTCACTGTCAAAATGTCAACTTAAACACACCACTTATCTACAAGATTAGTCATGGATCAGAGGTGCAAACAATAAAATTTCTAGTAGGACAGTAATACTACATGGATCGAGTAGAAGAAAAATATGCCCTTTACCTGAGGTGGTCGCCGATGCCACGAACGGCCGCCAGAGAAGCGGTTGTACCTTCACGAGAGAAGTCTGCAGCCACCGGCGCGCTCCAAAATAAGGTAGGTGTTGGTTAAGGTCGGAGAAGGGGTGGAGGAGCACCAGACCGCTGGGATGAGGGACAACGTCGTCGTCGCATGCCGGTGAAGTCGCTGTTGGGATTGCTGCCGGCGAGTCATCCCAAGGGGAGGAGATAGGGTTGGTACATCAGCAAGATTGAGAGAGGCAAGAACGCGCGGAGCGAAGGGGGAGGGTAGGCGAAGGCGGTCACACGATGGCGGGCAGGTCGCCGATGGCGAAGACGAAGGGTAGGCGGCACTCGTGAGGCGGAGGGCAGGCGGCGCTGGGAGTGAGGAGTTGTACTACGTGCTAAGGTGAGGGTAACCTTTGGGCTATTTGGACCGAACCTAAAAGACCATTTGGAACCACTGGGTTCTATTTTAGGTTAGGTTAACCTAACCACTGGTTAAATCGGAACCAATTCCCATCTAGATCGAATCAATGGCATCACCGGCGAGGAGAACGGAACTTTAGATGGGTTCTGACCGTCGCCTCTCCTGATCGCCTCTTCCTCTCCTTTTATTTAGTATTGTTTGATTGGGCACTTTATTATAGATCGGGAGAGGCACTTGTTTATGTGAACTCAAACGAATAATATAGTTGATCAATGCATGTGTGTACAAATGAACTTCCTTTCGTCTTAGACATACAACAGTGACGCGTGAAACTCTGACGTTCCGGCGACGCGCGCATTTCACGTTTACTCCGTGCCATGCCATATCTCTAAAGAGCACTAAGCTCCCAGGGTTGGGCGCGTCCCTGGGAGAGCCGCGCATCGCTTTCGTGGGTCCTACACTCGCGTGCCGGCGTGTCGGCGCGGCTTGGCATCTGGGTCCGTTTGGGCGTCACGTGTACGATCCAGTGCGTGATAGACTGGGTACGTCGGTTTGGTCAACTGGTCAAATGAATCAAAGTGTCAGACCATGCTCTTCCGCCTAGCCCACAGATGGCCGCCGCCCCCTCTTTTCCTCCCACAGCGGTGGCCGCCGCCGCCTCTTCTGCTCCCTATTGATGGCCGCCTGCTCTTCTCCTCCCCCACTAGAGATTGCCACACAGCCATCCAGTCACTCCCGTGCAAGAAGAGAACCGGGAAGCGATGCACGCGCCAGGGTGCGGACGCGAGGGTCAACGGAGCGACGCCTGACCGGTAAGGATGTAGGCGAGTCCGTGTTGCTGCCGGATGCGCGGATCCACGAGGAGACGTGACCGAGCGGCAACGCGCCAGTGACCGCGATCGCAATCCGTGTAGAGGTGAAGCGTCGTCGGTGCCGGTGTCTCTAGCCATCTTTGGGAACGAGCGGTCGTCAGGTCGTGCATTCTTTGACTACGTCGACGACGATAAGCAGCGAATCTGCGAATGGACAGCAGCGACGATCCGTCCTGGAGAAGATGAAGGAACAAGGAAGCGAGGCGAGGCGAGTAGGTGATTCTCAACTTCTACCTATCTTCTTATCCTCTCTGGCCGCACACTTTTATCAGGTTTTGTTGTGCCTTGGAAGAGCTTCGGTGGAGTAGGAAGAAATTGTGGTGTTTGTAAAATGCATTGCTGAACTCGTGTACGACTTCTTCTTTTTTTTGGCAGAACGGATGATGGAAACGTGTGGTGATTGTGGGCTCTTCTTCCACTACCGCAGTGCATGACAAGCGGTTTGGGATAATTTGCGCTGGGAACCGGGTTACTTCTATGTTAGCATCAGATCCAGAGCCTTATATATGGCCATCGTTTTATTTTTCCTGTAAGTATCCATCGATAATAAGGAAATATGATCATTCATTGCGAGGGTGTTCTTCTTTGGTTGATGCTTTGCAGAAGACTGTCCGGGATTCTTGCAGGGAGCAACCTGGGACACTTCCAGGGGACTTTCAGTCTTTGTTAATTACAGTTGTTGTATGTATTTTTCTTCCTTACTATATTTTAACTTTCTTAGATTGATTTATTTCATGATAAAGAATGAGATAATAAAAAAATGTAATATTTTGGAATGAATAATGCTGAATCATGATTTTGTCTTCTTTTGAGTTCAAGGCTAAATTGGTATATTCACAAAAATGTAATTAAGAACTTCAGAATCGGGTGTATAAATGAATGCAGTTTGAATTTTTGTGGTATGCATATTTATTATATAGTTTTGTCTATTGGTTACAGGGAATTATCCCAGAAGAAGAACCTGGGTGGTTCTCTTCCTTCATCCATTGGAACCTTGAGCAACCTCCAAAACTTGTGAGTAGTTTAACTTGGGAGGAGATCAGTTGGTTCAGTACATTTAGAGTGATTCTTCTTTGACTTGCTATCTTACTTCCCGACAAAAATCTTGCTGGCTGCAGCTTCTCTGGTGAAATACCTCAAGAGATTGGCCAGCTCACACAATATTTCTGTGATGAGCTATATATTTATATCCAACGCTTTACACCTTTACTTGTTGATTTGTCATATTTACGGTTTGCAATTTCTGAACTTTTGATCAACCATAAACACAATTTGCCTTATCAATATACCGTGATTGGTTTATTTTTTTATCATATCGGTAATATGTGAGATATGGGTTGCCTTGTCTTGGATTCTTGATTGTTTCCAAGATATTTCTTGTGTGGGGATACTACCATACATATACTAAATTATTGGCATATAAAAATCGTGATAAGTATTTTTGCAAGCTGCACTAATATTCGGAAAATTAAATGCATTTTTTTCGTTTCCTTAGAATTAGATGAATCAATTATAACCAAATAGGGTCCTTTGATGCTCGAAAGCTGATTATTTTTTCTCTACGTATAGTAGTACTATTTAGCAAGCAACATTTCTCTACACATAGTTCTCTTTTATTGCATTGGGCATGTAGCTCAAAATTACATAACCTTATCTATATAAATACTGATTTTCAGTACATTGTCGTTATTAGGTTGGTCGATATTTTAGAATCCAATAATCATTTTATCTGAGGCAGACTAGCATTTTATCATGAGTAATGTTTGGATCCTCACATGAACTTCATATTATCTTTTTTATGTGCTACTAAAACTGTTCATTTATTGTAGTCTTTAATTCAAAGTAGACTGCTAATGTAGTGCATACTGAACCACAATATTTTTCTACAAGTCCTCATAATGTTTTCACGAGCTGTGAATTGCTTTCCAGGTTGTTTCGCAGTTCACTCTGGTACCTTTTTATATGCTTATTACTTGCAGTCTAACTGTTTTAGCATTTGTGTTACTTACTTCAGGCCTAGGTCTATTCTTTTTTGTCGTAGTTGTTCTTGGCAAATTAGATTTGCAACATTGTCATATTGTACATGGATTGTTTTCTCTCCGAAGTACAGGTCCATCAAATTATATGGTCGCTTAGTGTTGTCTCAGATCAGGTATGGTGTTAAAATATTTTGTGTTCTACATCCTAGAGAATCAAACATATGGGGTTGACTCCATCCATCGTGAATACAACTTTGGCATATCGGTGTTCCTTTTTGTGTTCTACATCCTAGAGAATCAAAAAAATTGGTTTGTTCATCCATTGCTTTTGTTTCCTTTTCAGAACCAGATAGACAATGAAAAGACAAGCGTGTTGGGCAACTCCACACGGGTACCGGAGGATTTTATTTTGCAAGTGGAATCTCTCCGAGAGGAGAGACCATGCTGAAGAATGAATCTTAGTATGTAAGGTTTTTTGTATCGAGAAACTAGGTTCAATCTGATGCAAACTTCCCATTGATTAATTTGATGGTGTGTGAAAAGTATAGATTGGACAGACCAGATGCTACATGTTACTAAGCTTTATAGACTGATAGTTTGTTCCCAGTCAAGCCTTACCTTCTTGAAGCCAACTATTTTTATTCATGATTTGTTCAAACATTTATTTTACTATGGAAATACACCGTAGTGGAGGTACATGGATAGTGACCAATGAAATAGTATCATACATCATAGTACACAATAGGTCTGCTCATAAGCAGTCAATTATCTTGATCAGGATAGGGCTGTAAAGCCAAATAAAGCAACATAAGAAGCGGGTGGTAAAAAGAGGAACCGCTAGATCTATTTTGTCCAGATGTCATCGACCTGCTTGGTTGTAGTCTCCTCCAATGCTCTGCTTGCTGGGACACCGCATCCGTTGGTGGTTCTGTTGTGGGCTGATATGGTACCTCTGAACCCAGTCTGTTGTTTCTTGATTTCAGCGTCAATTGACGGATGGTGTTTTCATGATCTTTCAACTAATGTGGCGTTGGATTAAGCCGTGTAGAGTACGAGTGGCTGTGAGCTCTTTTGCATGATTTGTTTGTTAGCATTTTAGGGTGAGCTCTGTTGCATGATTTGTTTGTTAGTTGACGGGTTGTTCCATTGCACAAGGGAAACTCAACTCTTTAATTACATGTAAGATACAACATCGTTCAGTCCATGGGAGTGATAATTTTTTTCTGTTGTTTTACTATGCATTTTTTCATTGTTTTTATTGAGAAACATAGTATAAACGCAGATGCTCACATACACGCGCATACACTCACCCTTATGAACGAGGATTTACTATGCATATTTAAGCTATGAAAAGTTTTAAATGGTTTATTTACATTGTAAATTGGTCTATCCATTATCACTTTAGTGATGCACATGTCCACTACAATGCCTAAATTCCTCCGCTTCTTGGTTCAAATGTCAAATTTGTACCCTTTATACATAACAATGGGCAAAATGAATGCTCCACAAAAATAAACGACACCAGCAAAGAACGGGCGCGGCAAAGCGCGCTAGGACCTTCTAGTTATTGCCCATACCAGATAAGCTAGAACTATACTACGGACCAATCAGTTAAGTGGATCGAGAGAAAGAAATCCATCAAACTAACTAACGTGGCAAGAGAGCGCGTAAAAGTCGTCCCGAACTGCCAACGTCGACGACGCCTCGACGTCGACCTTACGTAACGGTAATGGGCCAGGTGTCTCCGTTTCCACGGCGGAGTTGAGCCGCCGCGCCCAGTCGGGAAAACGGTGACGAGCTAGCTAGACATGTCATGGTCGGACGGCGACGCTGATGGGATAGTAGCCGCACCGTACTAGGGTAATTTAATCCAAAGCTGGCTAGCAAGAAACGTGTGGTGGATCGATGGGGCACGCATGGATTGCTCGATCGATTCGACACACTGCTGGCTAAGTGGCTAGCTAGGGGTGGTTCTTGCTTGGCCTCGATCTCGTGATTGGACTTTTGTCTAGTTAAGTTGGATAACGTGATTGTGTGAAGAGTCCTCTTTCTTACTTCAAATATGCCAATCAGAAGCAAATTAGGGAGGCACATGCATGACAAAGAAGATTAGGGAATTAGTAAACCTTTGAACATAAAGAAGAAGATCCTTGGCCCTCTAAGATTCGTCCACAAGGCGGTAAACAAACAAACGAGCCTGGACGTCTCCCCTCCCCCGTCTCTGTGCGAGAGGGGCGTTTTTTCCACCTGCCAGTCGTCCCACCACCTCGCCGCCGATCCGACGGATCCCTCGCCCTCCGCCGGCCGCTCCGGCGGCGGGAGGGTGGGGGATCCCTGCCTCAAGGGTGTAGATATGGATGGTTCTTTTGGAGCTTCAACCGGCGACGCTGAGGAGAAGCTGGGGCCGCCGGCGTTGCTTTTGGTGCAGGTGGGCGTCTTCTTTGACGACGACACTCGTGGAGCTCCGTGGTGGCGCACCTGGTTGCCTCGCACCCGCGAATCGGAGGATTCGTGCCGTGCTCCCCTCCCCGGCCAGATCTTGCGGCGGCGGATCTAGATCAAGAATAAGCTGAAGGTTGTTGTTCACGGCGACCGCGTTGATGGTGGTTGCGGTGCAGGGCGGAGGCTCTGCGGAGCCGAGTGGCGTCGACTTCCCGTCCGTACAAGGGAGATCGTGCGGCGGCGCGCCGGCGCGACGTTCTCGTTGCCATCCCCGGTATTGGGGTTCAGAAGGACCTTATTGTAATTTCTTTTTTGTTTTCTGGACTGTTCTGTAAGAGCCGCGGTTTAACATGATCAGGGTTTTCTCGCAAAAAAAAGAGAAGAAGATCCTTATAGTCTCCTAATCCGGCAACAACTAGAATTGTATCGTGCCATTCGATCGATCACCAAGTATGCATATATATAATCACACTGACATATAATATACACGTACCATTGTCAAGTACAAATACAATACCGGGGATGCATATCTGTCGCGTACTTTACCTCGTTCGTCTATGTCTCCAGTTTACTTCTAAATTGCGCTTTCAGCTGCTTCATGGCCAAAAGGCTAGCCGCGAGGGTACTTGACAGCGACATTTTCTAACAGCTTTGACGGCCGAGCAGACGGCACGAAATCCATTTCGTCCCAATCCAAACATTAGTTTTATTTCTTCTTCCTGACAAATGCCGACTTGAGTTGATCACTCGGTCCGGTCTCCCGTCAATTCACAAATGCTAATCCAAGGACCAACGTCGTCGCAAAGCCGCCGGCAGGATCGTAAGTTCGTCGAAAGAAATCACGAGATCTATATATGACCGGAGAGTAAGGTAGTGAGTGACACTAGTAGCTGGCGATCTGCAGCGATCTCTCTTCCACCGTATATTTGCCGCGTGTGGTTTAAATATGGTATCGCCTGAATCAGACGTCACCTGCTGTCGTATAAGTCTTCTTTGTAAATGTACAGCTGTGATTAGCTGGGCATAGGCATCAATGATTTCCTTGAAATTAATCGAACGTTATACTACTTGCTTCAGATGGATAGTTGCACCATAGGATTACTTGCTTCTGCGTTAAGTAATGGACACGACGAAATTTTTACTAGCATAAGCCGCCACCAACTGAACGTATTTACACACTAAAGCTAGAGCATATTGTTAACTGCCAAAACCCACCGGCGGGCAGCGGCCTTGTCAACACCGTAGAGCCGGGAAGAGCCTAGAGCTGCGGCTGGCTGAGACCCCTCCGAGCGACGACCCGCAATGCTCTTCTGGTCACACGCGGCGTTGCGAAGTGCAAGGGCGTGCCACCCGACCTATACCCGGTCGGGAAGGTGATGAGTATGCCTCGCTTAGTTTCCTGCGGGGCATACATGTAAACGTTAAATACGAGCCTCGATCGGCTCTCGGGTTATCCCGTGAATCGGCTCAAAGAGCCGATCCACCCATGATTCGTACGGGGTGCACGAATACTTGGTGGTCCTGCTTGATCAAGATGAAGCTAATGAGATCTACGACGATTTAGGGTTTTCACCGCATAATCGGATCATCCTACTCCGGGTTGGGCCTCGCGGCCACGCACGGTGCTCGTAAGCCGATCCTAAACAAGGCCAAAAAACCAACATGAAGTTGATCCTCGGAACATCCCGTTTAGGACTTGCGAACGCCACCCTACGTGCCACTGGATCCTCCCCCTTTGTAAGGCCTAACTATTGCGAGATATTAAACTAATCCTTGTAGAACAAGGAGCAATCGTAACGGATCAGATCTACTAAATAATGATCAAGCGGGGTGCCGCCCCCACACCTGAGATAGGCGTGAGGGCGGCTAGATATGCAAGGGTTGCACTACGTAAGCATGCTTAAACGAAGAACAATGCTAACCCTAACACATCTAATGATAACTACGTTGCTCGCCATCAAAAGCGCTTCGAGTACGAGCAACGCATGAACAACGTGGGGCTTGTGCTGCCTAGATCGCAAGATGCGATCTAGGCAGCATGTCGCTTACCCGATAGAAACCCTCGAGACGAAGGAGTTGGCGATGCGCCGAGATTGGTTTGTTTTGGGGTTGAACGTGAGTTGTTGTTTATTCCATAAACCCTAGGTACATATTTATAGTCCAGCGGACTTTCTAACGTGGGAATATCCCACCGTGCACGATACAAACTCTAACCCTTATCTAAAATAATAAACTACTAAATAAAGATACACGGGCAATTCAGCCCAAAACCCTTCGTGCCGGGCCGCTTCGAAATCTTCCACATGTAATCTTCCAAGCCCGGCCCACCTCCGGATTTGTCTAAAATCTGGTGATAACACATGCCCCCCTGGTTTTGGAAATAACATTTCCAAAATCATTATGCTTTCCCTTCGAAGGGTCATGTCGTGGCGGAAGCGGAGCCGTTACGAGCATCCGTCATCATTATGCCCTGTCTTCTCGGCTTCTCTAAAAATTCGACAGCTTTAGCATCGATCCCTTGGAAGGCTGTAATGGCATTAAACCTTCACCAGATTTCTCATTATTTAACCGTGCCGACTGGTTAGCTCTCTCTATCCTCTATTCCATCCCGGCTATCGGCACCAAAAAACCCTCTCCTCCTGTAGCAATGTCTTCCTCTTCCTCTTCCTTCTCAAAACTCTTCCCCCAATCTTCGCCGAAGAAGAAGAACGAGGGCAGCCTCCACCCCGCAGTGAATCCCTTCCCCTCCGACAAGGAGGAGAAAGAAGGAGAAGCAGCGAAGGCCAAGGCCTCCCCTTCCGCCCAGCTCCCGCCGAAGAAGCACCCCCGCATGTGGGCGGACAGCGAGGACGAAGATGATGACGAAGAGGAAGAGGAGGAGGACGACTCCTCCTCCTCCATCGGGTATCCGCCGACCAAGCGCTTCCGCTCCTGGGCGGACAGCGAGGATGATGATGATGACGAGGAGGAAGAGGCTCCGGCCAAGGGCTGGGGCAGCAGCGACGAGGAGCTCCACGGGAGCGGCGTCGACGACGTCGACGGCGGCGATGACGAGGACAGCGACGACTAGTAGTATAGGACTAGTAGTAGCGAGTGCACTAGGCACCGAGATCCCTCTTTTGAGAGCCATCGGCTCTTTCTTGTAAAGCCGCTCCTTGGAATTAATGAAATTGTTCTTTCCATTCATCGTTTAATCGCTCCAATTTCATTCCTTCCGTTTGTCATGCTAAGACCGATAGCAACGCGTCGGACTTCTTTCCTTTTCTTGCAGCAACAGCACAGTCCAAACCCTGTACTAGACGACGGCTTTTCCTCCCCAGTTCCTCCCTGAGACGACCATGATGCAACCGCAGCCGAGGTGACTCTAATCGGTTCTTAAAAACAGGGCATCTTCCAGGCTTGTTGCCCCCCGAGTCTTAGCCGAGGCAAAACAGAGCTGTATGGACCTAGGCTCGATCAGGTCTGAGGGAGCTCCTTATGCCGAGCTAGCCGATTTAAACATACATCGGCTTCTCAAAGCAGAGAGCCCTCAAGGTGAGCTGCCCCCCGAGTTTCTTCAGTTCCTGCCGGCCAGATAGGCTCCTTTCCTTTGATGGATCTGATGCAATCCATCCTTGACCTGATCCGCACGCCCATGCTGCTCCTGACATTGTTCTTGAAGAAATCTCCCTTGAGTAAGTCGATGCCTGCTGCATCGGCTGTGTTCGAAATTTTTTCGAATTTTCATATATTTTTTATATTTGGCCGATTTCTCTTAGTCGGCCCCCAATGTTTCCTTGCACGTATGTTCTCACATGTTTATCTGCTTATATGCCCCCCGAGCCGATACCTGCTGAATGACTGCAGATATCGGCTTGTCTGGTTAGCCAGGGCATTGCACTTGTACGTCGGCTCCGTAAAAATCCGCGCCGACTCTCGTATGCCGACGTGGGTACTCGTCCGGTAGATCGGTGCTTGAACGCAAGCAGAGCATGTGGTGGAAGTAATTTTGGCCGATTGCTGGAATCGGCCTCCATATTCATTGGAGAGCTGGTCGAAGGTCCTGTAATGTCCCTTCATAAACTTTTTGGTGCCGATCACAAGGATCGGCCTCGCCTGGTTTGCTCATTGGTCTAGTCTTGCTACTTGGTCGAGGCTGGATAAAACCAACCCGACCTGCGACTTGATGCGCTTGCTGTCGTCCACCTTGAGTGCTCCGTAGCGTCGTGGAGCGCTACGCTCTGTCGGCAAGACGAGTACCATGTTTGTGCCAGCCGATGTCTCATCATCGGCTTTCCTCTGTTTAGGGCGCCACTCCATTTTCCGTGGACGACCCTCTTCATCCGAGGGTTCGGCTGAACCTTTGCAGCCAGATCAGGCCGTGCCTTCCTTAGCGTATGCAGGTACAACCTTTCGGCTTCCTCCGGGCCGCGCAATCGCTGAACCCTGCGCTTTTGGGAACGGCTGAGTCCGTCGGGGCACCACCTTGGCCGGTGGTACCTATCTTCTTCCACTTCTCCCTCGTCTTCGAATCCTCAAGATCTGCCCAACGAGGTGACTCGGCGCGTTTGCTTTGTGGCGGGAGAGGCCCTAGGCGCTCGAACACGGACACGTTGGCTGCCTCCTTCTTTTTTTGATTGCATTACGGGCAATTGCCGATTGTGGGCAATCGGCTCATTCTGAATCCCGGCGAGTGTACGAAGAAGGGGCAGTCCCAATGCACGGCGTTGTCATCTTGCTCCCTTGATGCTTCCGTGGCACGGCGCTCGTGCTCCTCCTCATCGCGATCCTGCCGACGATATCTTACGGCTTTTCTAGCCGGACGATCTCCTCTATCATCGTAATTGGACCGTCGGCGTTGGTCATACTGACTCACATATTTGTTGAGGAGGTGATCGAGAGGGGTCGCCGATATCTTATATTCTTCACCTCTCCCTCCGTGACATAGCGCTTGCCATCATGACGGAGCCGATCGCGTGGAGCGGCCTCCTCCGTATCCTTGCTATGAGAGCAGCTGCCCTCATCTCCATCTTTGCCGAGTGGTTCCCGGGTCCTACCATGTTGATGCTGAACGAGGGACCCGGCTGGCAACCTTCGGGGTAGGTAATTTCTACCATGTTAACGGCGGGGAAGGGTTGGGTGTCGACCTTCATGGCGTGCTTGGTTGAAAATTAGCCGCCCCTTCTCTATCGCCGCTTGGATGTGCTGACGCCACACCCGGCGGTCGTTGGTGGCATGGGAAAGCGAGTTGTGGAATTTGCGGTACGGCTTTCCGTTTAGCTCTTTCGCCGTGGGGAACTTGAGACCTTCGGGAATCGTCAAGCTGTTTCTCCTTGAGCGGGAGGTCGAAGATTTGTTCGGTCTTGGTCACGTCAAAATCAAATCCCACAGGCGGCCACGGTGGCTTTACCCATTTGCGAGGCCACGGGGTTCCTCCCCGAGTCCACTCAGCCACTTGCTATCTCTTGGTCTCCCGCGAGTACTTCATCTTCCTCTCGTATCAACCATAACTACGCACGCTTGAACTTGTCTTGGTACGAGGTCGGGGTGGCGCTGTTCATATGCGATAGTTTCGAACCATGTGCGCCGGCGAGGATAATCTGCTTGGGAGGCCATGTCCTTGAGCTGTGTTGCAAGGCACTGCTACTGCCAACTCGGCTGCTTCCTTTTCGGTTATACGAACCGAATAACATCGGTTCCTAAGATTCCTGAAGCGGCTGGATGTACTCTGTCACCGTTTCCCCGCGCTTCGACGTAGTTGTGCTAGATCGGCAATGCCGGACTCGGAAGCTTCGAATGGTATTGCATATGGAACTGTTCTTCCAATTGCTTCCAAGGCTGGATGGAGTTTGTCGGCAAAGAGGTGTACCATCCAAAAGCCGATCCCGTGAGGGACTGTGAAAAGAGCCTCACGCGTAGCTGATCCGACACCGAAGCCGGTCCTAGTTGAGCCAAATATCGGGCGACGTGCTCGATGGAGCTGGAGCCATCGATCCACTGAATTTGGAGAAGTCGGGGAGCCGATATTTAGGTGGCGGCGGGATCATCTCGTAATCGTCGGGGTACGGCTTGGAATAGCCGGCTTGCCCTTCTTTTCGGCATCATGCCGAACTGGTCTCTCGGTATGGTGCCGATCTGATCCGTTGTGCTGGCCGTAGGAGTTGCACTGCGAAGATTCGCCGGGGTGGCGTACTTGGCCTGCCATGTTTGCTTTTCCAGCTCCGAGCCATCTGCGGGAGCTGGGCTCGGGAGTTTCGTCGGTGTGGCGTATTTAGTTAGCCACGTACGCTTCTGTCGCCGACGTTCCTCCTGTCTTCGCCGGAGTCCCCGATGTTGTGGCCTGGTTTGTGAGTGCCCGGTCACCACAATCCGGCACATACATGCACGCGTATCCATGAGGGATCTCCTTAGGCGCCTCCATTAAGAGCCGGTAGTCACTAGGGTCGCCACCAATCCTGTAGACGAGGAATGCCGGTGTAGTCGGCACTTCGGCGAGGTGCTGCCAACGCATATGGCAGCGGTGGACGGGACCGGAATGGCAACTCTCCTTGATGAGTCCCGAGAGCTGGTCCGACGGCGAGTGCGGTGGCTCATGATCTCCTGGATCACGCGCGGAGCGACACGCTCCAACACGTTGACCAAGTTCTCGAGTGGCGGTGTAGCGAGTGAGCCACCGGGTAGTTGATCTCCTGCCGCGGACCCACGGTGCGTTCCTCCGACGGGGTAGAGAGGTCTATCCCATCGAGCGCACCTTGCGGTGAGAACCCCTTCCATCCGATGCCACGGGAACGGGTTCTGCGAAAAGAGCCGATGAGGTCGGCTTCGAGGGTGGCCTTGATCTCGTTGTATTGCTTCTTGAGGTCATCGGGCGGATCCTCGTAGGTGAGCGGCGTGCCGTCCGCCATCTCGGATGTAGATGGCGATGTGGTTGATGTAGACGATTGTCCCACCGGGCGTGCCGAGAATGTGTTGACTGCCAAAACCCACCGGCGGCGGCGGCCTTGTCAACACCGTAGAGCCGGGAAGAGCCTAGAGCTGCGGCTGGCTGAGACCCCTCCGAGCGACGGCCCGCAATGCTCTTCGGTCACACGCGGCGTTGCGAAGTGCAAGGGCGTGCCACCTGACCTATACCTGGTCGGGAAGGTGATGAGGATGCCTCGCTTAGTTTCTGCGGGGGCATACATGTAAACGTTAAATACGAGCCTCGATCGGCTCTCGAGGTTATCCTGTGAATCGGCTCAAAGAGCCGATCCACCCATGATTCGTACGGGGTGCACGAATACTTGGTGGTCCTGCTTGATCAAGATGAAGCTAATGAGATCTACGACGATTTAGGGTTTTCACCGCATAATCGGATCATCCTACTCCGGGTTGGGCCTCGCGGCCACGCACGGTGCTCGTAAGCCGATCCTAAACAAGGCCAAAAAACCAACATGAAGTTGATCCTCGGAACATCCCGTTTAGGACTTGCGAACGCCACCCTACGTGCCACTGGATCCTCCCCCTTTGTAAGGCCTAACTATTGCGGATATTAAACTAATCCTTGTAGAACAAGGAGCAATCGTAACGGATCAGATCTACTAAATGATGATCAAGCGGGGTGCCGCCCCACACCTGAGATAGGCGTGAGGGCGGCTAGATATGCAAGGGTTGCACTACGTAAGCACGCTTAAACGAAGAACAATGCTAACCCTAACACATCTAATGATAACTACGTTGCTCGCCATCAAAAGCGCTTCGATACGAGCAACGCATGAACAACGTGGGGCTTGTGCTGCCTAGATCGCAAGATGCGATCTAGGCAACATGTCACTTACCCGATAGAAACCCTCGAGACGAAGGAGTTGGCGATGCGCCGAGATTGGTTTGTTTTGGGGTTGAACGTGAGTTGTTGTTTATTCCATAAACCCTAGGTACATATTTATAGTCCAGCGGACTTTCTAACGTGGGAATATCCCACCGTGCACGATACAAACTCTAACCCTTATCTAAAATAATAAACTACTAAATAAAGATACACGGGCAATTCAGCCCAAAACCCTTCGTGCCAGGCCGCTTCAGAAATCTTCCACATGTAATCTTCCAAGCCCGGCCCACCTCTGGATTTGTCTAAAATCTGGTGATAACACATATTTTTCCTAATTAAGAGTAAACGACGAGCACCACCAGGTTGGCACAATTAATTGTGATTAAAAATAGGCCATATTGGTTGGCTATAAGTAGAAGTATACGCATAAGCGGGCAATCACTAGAAAGTAGAAACGAAGATCTGCTCATACCAGGAAGCTTATATGACCATGGATAGAAACAAGGTGATTATGCTCCTGATGGTTCTCCTTCCATGCATCGTCATTTATTCTCAGGGTAAGTACACAACAACGTACAATTGGGTGAATTTCCGGTAGAGATATTGGTTAGTACTACATCATTTGGGCAATCCCCTTGTGAAGCATTACTAATTTATCTGAATTTCTGATTTTCCACCCTAATACCTATGTTTACATGCAGCTCAAAGAACTGCTCATGTGGATAGCGACAACATCACAGTGTGCTTATGCATAGAGTTGAAACCACCCTGCCCAAATGACCATTGTTTCTGTTGTGAACTAGATCTAAATCGTTGCGCCAGCACACCCGAAGAATGCCCCAATGTTTGTGGTCCAGAATGCAGATCTTTAGATGCAAGCTTTCCCCGTCTCCTTTTGCCTTGAGACACTTGTTGGAGATAGTGGTGATGAAAAATAATGTCATGAACACCTTGGAGTAAACAAAGGAGTTGTAATCATCCTTAATTTCTGAGTTAAATAACAGACACAACAAATTTTGAATGATAAGCCGCCGGCCATTGAGTGTATTTACTAATCACTACTCCCTCTCATCCAAATTAATTGATTCCACTTTGTCTAGATACGGATGTATCTAGTCAATAAACACAACTAGGTACATCCGTATCTAGACAAAATAGAGTCGATTAATTTGAATCAAAGGGAGTAATTTAATTTAGAGCATTTTATTTTTTATACTCCCTCCGTCTCGGTTTAACAGGCACACACACAGTTTAAGGAAAATTTTGATCATCGATTTGGTCAATAAAATATAAATTTTATGTCTACAAAATCTATATAATTAGATTCGTATGCAAAAAATCTTTCCAATGATATAATATTTGTGATATATATTTCATATTTTATTGACCAAAATAATGATCAAAGCAATTTCTTAAACTACGTGCGCGCCTGTTAAACTGAGTCGAGGGAGTAATTAAGATGATGAGCCACCAGGTTGGCTTACTGGTGAATAAACATAGACCATATTAATTGGCTATATATTGCAAGTTTACAGTTGTCAGGCATATACGAAATAAAGATCTACTCCTACCAGGAAGCTTATACTACCATGGACACAACTAAGGTGATTATGCTCCTGATGGCTATCCTTCCATGCAACCACAGTTGGGTGAATCTCCGGTAAAGATATTGGTTAGTTGTACATAATCTTAGGCAATCCCGTTGTAAGCATTACTGATTTATCTGAATTTTCTGTAATTTTTTACTAATAACACCCTTTATTACATACAGTTCAAACAGCTGCCTAGGTGGATGACGGCAAGATCCAACTCTGCATATGCTTTAAGTTGGATCCGCCCTGCTTAGATGATAAGTTTCACTGTTGTGAACTAGAGCAAGATCATTGTGCTAGTATCAATGAAGAAATGCCCCAAAAATTGTGGTTCAGCTTGCAGATCCATAGGTGAAAAATTCCTCGTCCTTTCCTTTGGCCTAGAGACACATATTGGAGATTGTGGTGATGAGAAATAATGCCATGAACACCTTAACATAAATAAAATAAGTAGTTTATGTTTCTTTGGTTTTGCCTCTAAGCTCCCCAAGAAATGTGGAGCCATCACTAATACAGATCAGGCCTTTTAAGGTCCCTATGGCACATGGAAGGCCTTTTTTTCGTGTGTTGTGCGGAACAACGCTAACACCCAAAAATTCCAGCCGCCAGCCCACACCAGCCGCGTAGTGAAAACATAGCACACGATCTGAAGAAAAGAAAGGGTATGTGATATAGCAAAAACATTACTCCGGCTATAATCGTGTGTGTGTATGATCTATCTTTGCAGACTCATGCTTTCATTCAAACTGTGCGTGATATTTTTACTTTTTCTCATTTCACGCTTCATTTTCCTAACGTTTAGCTGTCTTCCCGCCACCCCCAGCTCGTTTGTAAATCGAGTGAGAGTCATCGATAGCTTAGACCTACAAAAAAAATGGATGAAAAAACTATATAAACAGTGCCTCACCGCCGTAGATATGTGATGGAGGCGATGTTAAGGGCTCCGCTTTCCGTATAGCGGCCTGGGCGTTCATGGACCATTGGTGTTCCGGCCCTCCAGATGCTCGGTGAAGGCACGGCCTGGTCTTGAACCCTACTGTACTCTGACTCGCTGAAGGTCTTCATTGATAAACCCAAACCGAAGAGAAAAAATGTACGTCCTCCAAGAGTGAAGCCGGTGCTGTTGTGGCTTCGGGCTCCCGCAATGGCCGTGCTAGCCAAGATTTTTAGTTTAATTAATTACTGTATTAGAACTTTTACACTAGTAGAAAATTCCTTTAGTACCGGTTCCAGAGGACCTTTAGTACAGATTTTAGAACCGGTGTTAAAGATTCGGGACTAAAATCTACCCCCTTTGGTACCGGTTCCTTACGAACCGGTACTAAAGGTGCCTCCACGTGGGCACGGAGGAGCCCGCGGGGCTGGAGACCTTTGGTACCGGTTCGTAACACGAACCGGTACTAAAGGGTACTGGTGCCATTTTTTATATCAATTTTTTTATCTATTTTTTCGCTCCCTCTTTTTATCTATTTTTTCGAATTATTTTCCACTCCCTCTTTTTATCTATTTTTTTAGAATTTCTAATATTTTAGTTATTTGACAAGTATAGCACGCTTAATTTCCGAGTTCCTTTCCATCTCACTTCCAAGTGCTTCGCACGCATGTTATTGATAGTAGTATCATATCAATCCTATTAACATGTTGGTCACGATATCACACTTTTTTATTGTTTGAATTCCACATGATTATATTAATAAACAAAAGTAAAGATGTAAAAATAATATTGAATAAATAAATAAACATTAATTTTTAATTATTTTTACTTTTTAAATATATTTTAATTTTAATTTGTTTTTGCAAAATCTAAAACCTGAAAATTTGTAAATATAAAAATTTACTAACCTTTATGGTTAAGTAATAGTAATATTTATGTAGAAGGAATTATTAATTTAAATTTAAAAAATAAAAAATATATAAAATTTTGAATTCTGGTGAAAACTAAAATGTTCCTGCTTTCATATTTCCATTTGGAATTTTGAGAATCTAAAAATTGGCTAACCGGATAAACCCTGGTAGAATCGGATGTAACTTTTTTTCACGATGATTTTGATATATTATACGTTTTTTTCCGATATCGTATGGCAAGACACTCGCGGTACGTGGTCGGGGTTGGAAATGACCCGTAGGTTCCTTATCTTTTTCTGCGGCGGGTTGAACCAGCTTCGACGCTGGGCAGCGGCAGCCACATTGGCTAGTTGGATCGCGGTAATTTGGCATAGGGCGGAGCCGAGATTGATGGGGCTGGAGCTTAATGAAGCCATGGCGACGCTGATCTGAGGGTGGGGTGAGTGGGCACGCTAGAATGGCGAGGCCTGGCAGCGGCGACATCGATGGAGTTCGTTGACAATAAGGTAGATGTACCGTAGAGGTTGCTCTAGATACATATATATTTAGACGTATTTTAGTTGTAAGATACCTTCGTATTTAGAAAAGCATTGTGATATTTATTTCTGAACGGAGTGAGTATTTTGGAACGGAGTAGCTTAACCTTAACCAGCTGATCTTAGCGAAACGGGCATCTAGAAGCATCAGGCCACTGTTGAACTGCCCAACCGTGGTCATCATTCCAGTCTCCAGTGTCGCATGCACGCGATGGGTGAACTCTTGGTGCAACGGTGGCGCGCGAAACGTGGACATGCATGATCGACCAATACCCAGACGTGTTGGCCTGCGAGGGATTCCCGTCGCGCGCGTCGAAAAAGTAAAACGGGAACAAGCACAAACCGGCGCGACGTGGCACTGGCAGGTGCGCGTAAGGCGAGGAGTGAAAGGAGAACCTACCAACGGCGACGGCGCCTCGACGTCGACGTCACGTGCACACCGGCGACGGGCCAGGTGTACCCGGTTCATGCAGATGCAGAGGATCCAGGCATCTAGCCGTCGCGCCAAAACAGGGAATATAGGTCACAAGCTGTCCAGCTGAGATAGTACGTAGTACTAGATGACAAACTTGTGCTCTGATGCTTGTTATTTCCGCCCTCACTACTGCTCATGAATCGTGATTGCTTTGCCTCGAGAGCTCCATCGATGACGTGATACAACGTGTTTGTAGGTCGCACTCGCACGTCCTCTTGGGGAGACGAAGTCGGGAGGTATCAGAGCATGAGCTACGGAGGCACCTGTTATGTTATGGTTTTATTAATATATGTCTTTCTTTCAAAAGCTGATTTGGTTTTTCTCTTTTCTCTCTCACATTTTCACTCAGTACTTCACTTTATGACTGAAGAGTCTGCCTTCTCTGCCTCCTGATGAAGAGGCTGCCTCCTCACTAGTAGAAAACCTCTCATCCATCTAAGCCATTGGTACCGGTTCCCTTACGAACCGGTACCAATGGGGTTATCTATACCGGTTGAATGGCTCTGGCGGGAGAGGAGATTTGGTACCGGTTCGTTAGGAGCTTCGCACCGGTTCGTGTTAGGAACCGGTACGAAAGGTCTTCGACCAAAATTCGGACGCGTGGTGGGGCCCGGGCTGGACCTTTGGTACCGGTTCGTAACACGAACCGGTACGAAAGGGTACCCAGCCATATCAAAATCGCCCAGATCGTCCCGAGCCCCCTGCTGGCTCTCATTTTTCTCTTCTTCCTCACAATCTAAATTTTTCTCCACCTCTCACACTCCAATAATCTTTATTTTTCTCCACCATTTTAACAAGATTAACGACCTCCATCTATCCAAGGGTTAGCAATATCATCCTTTCTTCCGGCGTTCCTAATTTAGCTCATTTCTTTGGTAGTTTAACTCGTACTATTTTTCTAGTGCTAGCAAGGTGTTTGATGAAATGCCTAAGTTAGGGATTTTACTTTTTTTATAATCAATTTGAGCTGAAATTATGGTATATTTTGTAGGTTTTAATTAGTATCATCCCCGTCCTCACCGCCGTCGATCGCTAGCGTCGTCCCCTAGCCGGCACCGTACAACCTCGGTGAGCCTCTTCTTTTTTATAAAAAAAACTTAGTTTTATGTGATGAACTTGAATATTAGTTAAGTTGGTCACTCATATATCCATGATGTTGTGTACTTAATGATTTTTGATATACATATAAAATGCAGATGAGTCGACAATGGATGTACGGTGACCGGTGCCATCCCGAGTTCATTGCGGCATGCATTACTTTCTCAACGTGGCTGAGGCAAACGGGCGGTCGAATGGTTTCATGTATTGTCCATGTAGTTCATCGTAAGAATATGAAGGATTACTCTACCTCGAAGACCCTTCACGTCCACCTGCTGGAGAATAGTTTCATGCCCAGCTATAATTGTTGGACCAAGCACGGAGAAAGAGGGGTTATATTGGAAGACAACGAAGAAGAAGAGGATAGTGACAACTATCCCAGCTTATTCACTGAAGACGGTGGTAGTAGAATGGGGAAGACGAAGGCTGAAGAAGAGCTCATTTTCGATGAGCCGATTTTTGATGACCCGGATGACGATTTGGGTCGGGCCATTCTTGATGCGAAGATGAACTCGCGGAAATGAAAAGGAGAGGTTGAAGTTGGAGAAAATGTTAGAGGATCACAACAAACTGTTGTACCCAAATTGCGAAAATGGTCGAGAAAAAGCTGGGTACCACGCTGGAATTGCTTGCGGTGGAAGGCGAGAGAATGGTACTTCGACAAGGGATTTGAAAAGTTGCTGAAAATAATAAAGAAGATGCTTCCGGGGGAGAACGTGTTGCCCTCTAGCACGTACGAAGCAAAGAAGGTTGTCCGCCCTCTAGGATTAGAGGTGCAGAAGATACATGCATGCATCAATGATCGCATCCTCTACCGCGGGGAGTACGAGAATTTGAATGCATGCCCGGTATGTAGTGCATTGAGGTATAAGATCAGGCGAGATGACCCCGGCGATGTTGAGGGTGAGTCCACCCCCGGAAGAGGGTTCTGCGAAGGTGATGTGGTATGCTCCTATAATACCACGGTTGAAACGTTTGTTCCGGAACAAAGAGCATGCCAAGTTGTTGCGATGGCACAAAGAGGACCGTAAGAAAGATGTGATGCTTGAGACACCCCGCTGACGGGTCGCAAGTGGAGAAAAATCGACAGAGAGTTCAAGTCATTTTCAGATGACGCAAGGAACTTAAGATTTGGTCTAAGTACGAGATGGCTTTAATCCTTTCGGGGAGCAGAGCTCCAGTCATAGCACTCAGCCAGTGACTCTATGTATCTATAACCTTGCTCCTTGGTTGTGCATGAAGCGGAAGTTCATTATGATGCCGGTGCTCATCCAGGGCCCGAAGCAACCCGGCAACGACATTGATGTGTACCCGAGGCCATTGGTTGAAGAACTTTTAGAGTTGTGGCGTGACGAAGGTGTACCGTGTGGGATGAGCACGAACAAAAGGAATTTAACCTACGAGCGTTGTTATTTGTAACCATCAATGATTGGCCTGCTCTTGGTAACATTTCAGTGGCGGTCAAACAAGGGATACAATGCATGCACACACTCGTTTAGGTGAGACTGATAGTATTTATTTGGGAAACAAGAATGTGTACACAGGGCATCGTCGATTTCTTCCAAAACAACATCACGTAAGAAAGAGAGGAAAGCATTTCGGAGGTGAGGCAGATAACCGAACCAAGCCTACCCGCCCTAATGGGGAAGTTATATATGATATGGTCAAGGATTTAGAAGTGATCTTTGGAAAGGGTCCGGCGGACAATCATGTTCCGCATGATGTTGACGGACACGTACCCATGTGGAAGAAGAAGTCGATATTTTGGGAGCTACCCTACTGGAAATTCTTAGAGGTTCACTCGCAATCGACGTGATGCACGTGACAAAAAATCTTTGCGTGAACCTGCTAAACTTCTTGGGCGTGTATGGGAAGACAAAAGATACACCGGATGCACGGCAGGACCAGACAAAGTATCCACGAAGGAAACAACCTCGAATCCGGAGAAGTATCAAGGTCCCGCCGGCTATGCTCTTACCAAAGAGGAGAAGGAGATCTTTTTTGAAGTCCCGAGTAGCATCAAGGTCCCGTCCGGCTTCTCGTCGAATATAAAGGGAATAATAAACATGTCGGAGAAAAAGTTTCAAAACCTAAAGTCTCATGACGCCACGTGATTATGACACAATTACTTCCGGTTGCATTGAGGGGGCTTCTGCAGGAAAATGTTCGAGTACCCATTGTGAAGCTATGTGCGTTCCTCAATGCAATTTCTCGAAGGTGATCAATCCACTTACTCTACAAAATTTACGGAAGGATGTGGTCCAATGTCTAGTCGGCTTCGAGTTGGTGTTCCCACCATCCTTCTTCAATATTATGACACATCTCCTAGTTCACTCGGTCGAAGAGATTGGCGTTCTCGGTCCTGTATTTCTACACAACATGTTCCCCTTTGAGAGATTCATGGGAGTCTTAAAGAAGTACGTTCATAACCGTGCTAGGCCGAAGGAAGCATCTCCAAGGGCTATGGAACAGAGGAGGTCATTGAGTTTTGTGTTGACTTTATTCACGACCTTAAGCCGATCGGTGTTCCCGAATCGCGCTATGAGGGGAGACTGCGTGGAAAAGGCACGCTAGGAAAGAAATCAGCAACGTGTATGGACGGACATTCTTTCACTCAAGCACACTACACGGTTCTACTTAATTCCATCTTGGTGGCTCCGTACAAAGAGGAACACAAGGAGATCTTACGCTCTAAATACCCGGAGCAACGTGAAGATTGGATTGATGGAGAACACATGAAGACTTTCGGCGGTTGGTTGCAAACACGTCTCATGAATGTCACCGATGACGAGCAGCTGTACTTGTTGGCCAAGCAACCATCTTCTACTATATCGACTTTTCAAGGGTACGAGATTAATGGGAACACATTTTACACTTTCGCCCAAGACAAAAAGAGCACCAACCAAAACAGTGGTGTCCGCTTTGATGCGGAAGATGGCAATGGGAACAAGGTCACATATTATGGGTACATAGAGGAGATATGGGAACTTGACTATGGACCTAATTTCAAGGTCCCTTTGTTCCGGTGTAAATGGTTCAACTCTGAAAGACGGGGTACGAGTAGACCCGCGATACGGAATGACTACGAGTGGATTTCAAGAATCTTGGGTACGACACCGAACCATTCGTCCTAGCCGGTGAAGTGGCTCAGGTTTTTTATGTGAAGGATATGTCTAGCAAACCGAAAAAAAGAAAAGAAAGGCAAGACGACACATCATACGATGAGCCAAAGCGGCACATAGTTCTTTCGGGAAAAAGAAACATCGTGGGAGTAGAGGACAAGACGGACATGTCGAAGATTATAATAAGTTTGACGATATTCCACCCTTCAAGGTAAAAATTGACCCAAGCATCATCTTAAACAATGAAGATTGTCCATGGTTGCGTCGCGAGTAAGAAGAAAGGAAACGAGCGAAGAAAACTCGGAAGACTAGCTAGCTACATATAGGGATCATAACTTGTGTATCTCAATATGGAAATCACTTTTGTGTAATGATGTTACTCGTATGTAAGATATTAACAATGGAGATGGTTGGCTTGTTTTACTAGTTAAGTCACGGGCTTGCGGGGAAATTTTTCCGAGGCGGAACTTCCGAATATGCCATATATAGGGCATGTGCACCAAGGGCATATTCGAGAAGTTCCGCCACGGGAGATTTCCCAACCCTTTCCGCAACATTGTTAGAGGAGATGGAGTCTTCCACGGGCTTGCAGGAAAAAAATTCCGAGGCGGAACTTCCGAAGATGCCATATGGCGTGTGCACCAAGGGCATCTTCGACAAGTTCCGCCACGGGAGATTTCCCAACCCTTTCCCCAACATTTGTTAGAGGAGATGGAGTCTTCCACGGGCTTGCGAGGAAATTTTTCCGAGGCGGAACTTCCGAAGATGCCATAGGGCGTGTGCACCAAGGGCATCTTCGACAAGTTCCGCCACGGAGATTTCCCAACCCTTTCCTCCATCCATGGTGATGAAACTCTCCATCCATGTTGGCTTGTTGAGCTGCTTCCCATGGTGTATCGATGCTCCTTTTATAGGCGAGTGTCCTTATCCTGCCAGGACGGCTTTAGTACCGGTTGTAGACACGAACCGGTACTAAAGGTTACCCACGCGTCCTTATCCTGTCGACAGCTTTAGTACCGGTTGCACCCACCAACCGGTACTAAAGGTTACCCACGCGTCCTTATCCCACCGACGGGGCGTCGTGCGCTACATACTTTATCTCATCGAGCAGGGCGTCCTTATCCTGCCGACTGGCTTTAGTACCGGTTGCACCCACCAACCGGTACTAAAGGTTTGCCTCTGTCTTCCCGCCTATTTTCTTCCCACGCTTTTCACCGGTTCCCGCCTTTGTCTTCCCGCCATTTTTCCACTATATATATGTAGGCTTGGCCACCATTTACATATCACATCTAGACTCATATCCGCAAACCTCATCATTCTCTCCCATGGCTTCCATCGCATCTCTAACCCCGGGAGGCGGAGGCGCTTTGCGCCTCGAACTACCCCTGCCCGCCGGGCTACCGCGTCCCGACCAGGCTGGTTGCTAAGCGTCGGAGGCGTACCGGTCCCTCCGAGTCCCTCTAGGTGTGGCGCGCGAGATGGCCATCACGAACCACTACTACTTCGAGCTCACGCCGAGCAGCGGAGGAATCCCCGGTGGCATCCCGACTACAGCCCGACTTGGGAAAGCTTCTTCATCAATCGGCGTGAGAGGGCGCTTTCCGGGCATGAGGAGGGCGGTCCGCCTCCTTCGAACTTCAACGAGGCCGGCCGTCGGCCGTGGTGGCGCGGCCGGACTCTCCCGGGCGTCATGGCCTACCGTGGCCCCCGCCTGCGCTACCCTCAGTCCCAGCCTACGCGTGCTCACCCGCCGACCGGAGAGTACCGCGACCCCGATGCCAGCGACGATGATGACGGCGACTACGACGACTACAGTGGCGACTACTACAGGGCTAGGCACGAGTATGACTGAATGACTCCAACAGTAGAATTTGGCCATGTATCTTTAATTTTCGGTTAAGCTATGTATTTTAATTCGAGTTCAATCGTAATAAAATTTTATTCCCGCCCTTTCTTTCCCGCCTTTTTCCGTCGTACGTGGCGGGAAAGTTTCCGCGCGGACGGCGTCGTGGCAAGAGTAAAGAATAGAAATAGATAATATATAGAAAAGAATTAGAAAATATATAGAAAAGAAATATAAAAAAGGATATAGAAAACAAATAGAAAAGAAAACAAACGGAAATAGAAAAAGAAATAGAAAAGAAATAGAGAAGAAAAGAAACGAGAAAATAAAAAGAAAAGAAAAGAAACACAAAAGAAAAGAAAAAAACATAAAAGAAAAGAAAGAAGAAACGAGAAAACAAAATAAATAGAAAAGAAATATAAAAGAAAAGAAACACAAAAGAAAGGGGAACGAAAATGAAAAGAAAAGAAATAGAAAATTAAAAAGAAATAGAAAATGAAAAGAAAAGAAATAGAAAATGAAAAGAAATAGAAAATTAGAAGAAAAGAAAAGAAACACAAAATAAAAGGAAAAAGAAACGAAAAGAAAGAAGAAAACAATAAAAGAAAAAAGAAACGACAAAAGAAAAGAAAACAATGAAAGAAAAAAGAAAACAAAAAAAAAAACCCTTTAGTACCGGTTGGTATCACCAACCGGCACGAGCAGTCTTCAGTACGGTTGGTGGTACCAACCGGTACTAAAGGCCCATCCCCCTGTTTTACACTTAGCCGCGCGCGACGAAGTCCCCAAATCCCTTCTCCCGCCGCGCGACGCACAGCGGCAGAGCCGCCGACGCACCCACGCCGCCGACGCCGCCGACGCAGCCACGCCGCCGCCGACACAGCCGCCGCCGCCGACGCAGCCGCCACCGCCGACGCAGCGCCGCCGCCGCGAGTAACCTCCCCGGCCCTCTCCTCCTTCTTTCCCTCCCTTCTCCTCACGCCGCCGCCTCCGCACGGGGCGGAGCTCGTCGTCGCGGCCACCTCGCCTCCGCACGCCGCGGCCACCTCGCCTCCGCACGCCGCGGCCACCTCGCCTCCGCACGCTCGGCCACCTCGACGGCGCCTGCAGCCTAGCTCGCCTCCGCACGCCGCTCCCCACCTCCCACGCCAGGGCCGGCCATGTGTTCGACAAAATGCCGCCGCGGTAGAACGTCAGCCCCAACCACGAGCTACTGGGGCCCCTCGCTCCGCTCCATGTCCGCCGGCGGCGGCCACGTCTGCGGCCTCTCCGACGACCACGGCCTCTGCGGCATCGACAAGACCAGCAACTACTCCGCGGGGCGAGCAGCCGGCCCCGCAGGTGGCCACGGGCGGTCGGCGTGCCCGCGCGTGACCAGGTGGCGCCAGGGCGGGAAGAAGGCGCGGCGGCGGCCACGGGCGGTGCGGAGGTTGGCGGGGGCGGCGGCCAAGCGGTCCGGTGGGAGGCGGGGTGGGCAGGGCGGCGCGGCCAGGCGGGGGGCGGACGTCTGCCGGCCGAGCGGCCGGCGCGGACACGCGCGCGATGGAGGGCGGCGGCCACCGCGGGGCATGCCTGCCGCGGGCCGTGACGGAGATGGGGTCTAGGGCCAGGGCACAGGCGGCGGCCTCGGGCTGGCGCAGGGGACGGCCGCCCGCCGCGGGTCCTCCCCCGTGGCCGCCGACCGTGTGTCACTTCCATGCCGTCGGGCCGTCGATCCACTGCGATGCCCGCCCCGATGTCCGTCAGCCAGCTGAGACGCTGCTGCGAGCTGCACACCGTCGTGCCACCGGTCGGCCAACCAGCACCCTCTTGCTGGCGACGGACGTCGTCGCAGTTTCCTGCCGCCCCGTCGTCTTGCAACTACTCCGTCGTGTGCTGGGCCAAGGACGGCCGCTTCGACGGGAATCATCTCGTCTTCAACAGCACCCTGCCCGGGGCATGCACCAACAAGACCAGCTGCCAATGCGACGTCGTCTCCGGCTCGGGGCGCTCGCGGCACCGGCGGCGGGGTTAGCGACGTAGAGCTCGCCGTGTGCCGGCCTTGCACTATACCACCGAACGCGCCGAGGGATCGTCGTCGCCAATGGGAGGACGCCGACGCCGTGCAACAACGGGAAAAACAAGAATGCGCTGGTGGTGGGGCTCAGCGCGGCCGGCGCCGGTGTCGCGGTTCTCGCGGCGGTGGGGCTGACGTTCTACCTCGTGGGGTTATACATGTTGTTCTCGTTCTTAGTTTGCTACATTTTTAGCAAACGATTAGCAATATGATGCCATTGCATTATCACTAGGTGTTCCGGCACTCTATGGTTTCGCTATTAATCGGTTTACATAGAGAGAAGAGCGAGAGGAGGAGCGCCGAGTGTTAGGGTTAGGGTCCGTAGCGGTGTCGAGTCCGTGGCGGTGCCGCCGCGACATAGAGAGAAGAGCGAGAGGACGAGCACCGAGTGTTAGGGTTAGGGTCTCGTAGCGGTGCCGAGTCCGTGGCGGTGCCGCCGCGACATAGAGAGAAGAGCGAGAGGGAGGAGGGGGAACACCGTGTCCGTGGCCGTGGCGGTCCGTTAGGGTTTTTTGCTTTCTTCATTTCAATTGTTATCCATCTAGCAATCTGTTATATGATCATTACATGATGAATGAAATACAATTGCTTTCTTAATTTTGCAAGTGACATTGAGGTATGGAGGACGGCACCTTCGTCCGAGGATGAGGAGGGGGAAGAAGCGGTGCGGCGATTGATCTATGAGAGTGCCCGTGGTCCGGAACCCGACGATGGAGATGACAACGAGTACCCCGACTTTCCGAATGATTTTGGCGAGGGACTTGAGTCCGAACAAGTTAGAAAAGACAATGAAGTGTCCATCACAAACTCCGGCGAGGTGTATATCTATGTATCAATTAGTCCGTGTTCATCCCTAGATGCATTCATTTATTTGTATTGCACTTATTAACGAATAATTTTTTTCTTTTAGCCTTCTGGATCATCGAGCAAGTCTGTTAGAACAAAACGAGGCCCGACGCGGGTGCTAAAGTGCGAGGGCAGGTTAGCCCTCACGGCATTCAAGGCTAATGGTGAACCAGTTGGAGCCCAAGGAGTTTTGCCGCAAATTTACAAGTCAATCCGGAGTTATTGTTAGGGACCATGTACCGATCAAGCATTCAAGAGTGGCATAAGCCGAAGAACCCGGAGAGTGGTGCTAGTTATGTCAACGACGCGATGAAAAAATTTCTTTGGGACACGCTCATGACAAAGTTCAGCCTACCGGAAGACATGACGGAAGGCCGAAGAATAAAGTCAAGGAATGGACATGGAAGAAGATGGCCATACAATTCCAGACCTTCAAGAAAAATTTATGGGACAAATATAAGAATGAAGATCCAGTATTCGATGATAATCTAGTGAAGATAAAAGATCACTGGGCCGCATTTAAGGAGTATAAGCAATCGTCTACTTTTGTGTCCCGATCGAAGAAAAATACCGAAAATGCTGTAAAGAAGAAACTTCCGCATCATTTGGGGTCAGTGGCTACAAGAGTGCCATTCCGAAGTGGACAGCGTTTGAGAATAAACTGATGGATCATGGAATCACTCCTGACGACATGGGACTGGCCCGAACGGTCCAAGTTATGGTTGTTCGCTCATGGGGCAGGGTTGGACCCAAAGACAGGGTTGATCATTGCGAAGGGAAAATGGAAGGAAAAATTGAGGCAATTGTACCGAAGCTTGTAGATGCAATTGACAAGGTCGAAAGGGAGAGTACATTCCCGATCGAGAGAATGACGAGCTGACACTCGCTCCGGGGAACCCTGAACATGTTGGACGGGTACGAGCTCGCCTGGGTCTCACCATGAAGGAAGCGTGGCCGGACAGCGCCGACACTTATAGAAGCCGTTCGCGAAAGAAGAAGAAGGACGCCGACATTGTAACGGAGTTGTTATCTAGGGTGGAGGCTCTTGAGAGAAATCAGAGGGCACCCGATCAGCCGCTGTTTCTACAGGATCCACAAGCCGATGCTGCCCCATCTCAGCCGAAGAAGCAGTGTCGGTTCCTCGCATCTTGACGGATGTGGAGGAAGCTACCCCGTGGATTATGTCACGGAGAAGACAGATTGCGAGCTACATATGTTAATCAGGACCGCGTCTGTTAAGGTGGCGGTCGGCTATGTGTACCCAAGTGAAGATGGAGCAATGCACCATCATATGCCCATTCCACCTGGTTGTGTTCGTGTCGGGGTGGATGAAGTTGTTTCGGGTTTTGAAAAAGTGGAGCTTGATATTCCTAGAGGTGAAGATGAGAGGACACCGGCCGATGTCAAGCACGGTTTCGCCCTATGGCCGAAGAAGTACGTCGTCCTTTTGCAAAGGCCACCGACTCCTACACATGAGCAGCAAATGCCATCGACTCCTCCCTGGTGGCAGCCCTGGTGAGCAGCCAAGTCCACACCTACTCGAGAGGGACCCCGGCGTGAGTCCACCATCTCGAGATCCTCCGCGTAAGACAGCGTCCGTTAAGCGGAACGGTACGCCGCCTAGGAAGAAAGCTAGAAAGGAGAAAAAACTGCCGCCTACCTGAGAAGTTACCTTGGGAAAAACTCCGGAGGAAAACGCGGAGGCCGTTCGGGCCGAGGTGAAGAAATTTTTGCACCGAAAGTGCCAGAGATACCTTTCGAGAAGACACTAGATCGGGAGAAAGTTGTGCGTACCGTTGACAATCTATATGACCCCGTACCATCGCCGCCATCCGACTATGTGCGTTCTATTGAAAGGTCGTATGACAAGATGATCGAGGCGACAAAACCCGTTCAATCGGGTATCGGGGAGATAAAAGGGATACACCAAGTCTACCAGCTCGGACAACAACCCGTTCAATCGGTCGACCCTCTCAAGGTGTTTGACGGGAAGACCGTTCAAAGTTCTCGACAAGACGGAACTGATTACGCCTTAGCTGAACGAGCATATGCAGTTTGTTCAAGGGAAAGATTTGGTCGAGAATGTCGGAAGGTACCAACAAGTATGCGTAACTTGCATTCGTGGTACCTTAAGGCCTCAAAGGAAGGGATCGAGACTATCATGGTGCGAGTTAGGGAAGAGCACTACTTCCGAGAGTACCGTGTGAACGTTGACTTCGCCGAACTCTTTCAGCTATACAATCTCCGGGCCCTCGACAAATCAATCATCAGTTGCTATTGTCCGTAAGTGATTTATTTATTTAATTTGAGAAGTCGTTCATTGTCCGCAGATTATAATCTTTTGTGCGCTATATTATGCAGATCGAAGATGCTCGAATGCAAAAGGGACGATATCACGGACATTGGGTTCATTGACCCGAACACAATGCATGTCAAAACCATAGACAATCCCCTCTATAACAAGGATACACCGCAGACTTTGCTAAGGTTTTTGAAGCGACAACGTGACAAAAAGCTAATACTTTGGCCTTACAACTTCGAGTGAGTCTTACTCGTCTTATAACACATTATATTTTGCTCACCGTATGTCAAAATTTTAACTAATGACTACATATTGAAACGTGCGTAGGTTTCACTTTATTCTTCTCGTCATCAATTTGGAAATTGGAGAAGTTGAAGTCTTGGACTCACTAAGCAAAGAAAAGGATCTATACGTGTCTTGTTTTTTAATGCTCGGAAGGTAATTTTAATTCTTATCGGTTTGTTTCGTTAATTTCCTGCTTTGAACTAATTGATGACTCTTTTATGCATTTTCTTTTGTCGAGCAGCGTATGGCAAACTTTCATCAAGGAAGATACGTCCCGTGAATGGCCACCGAAGCTGCGATGGCGTGCGAAAGTAAGTAGTACTACCTAGGTCCACACACCTTTCAATTATCATACTTGACTATTGTTTGATTGAATTATATTCTTGTAAAGAAATGCCCGCAACAACCTCCGGGGACCGATCTCTGTGGATTCTTCGTTTGCGAGTACATCCGCAGAATTGTCAACGAGAGAACGAATAATGAAAGAAATAAAGAGGTACAAAAACAATCTTCACAAATTTGTTTTGTTATCATAAGTTGTGCTGAGTTTCAGTAATAGTTGTTTCATGTATTCATTTGTATCTTATTCTTTTATAGTTGGCAAGAAAGCGGAACAAGCTCTCAATCGATGACCGCTTCATAGCAATAGGCGAGGAATTGGCGGGATTTTTCCTTCGGGACGTCATACCACAACTCGCAGAGCACCACTATGAATGAAGATGTACATGTTACATATATAGTTGACTCGAAGAGTACCACTATGCTACATGTAATAGACATATATAGAGTACGCCTCGGAGAGCACCACTATGCATGAAGATCGATCTTCATGCATAGTGCTACTTAATTTGCGATCTTATGCAATAACATGTGTGTTATATTATATGCACCAACTTGCTATGCATCATCTTGATCTTCATGTACTACCTAAACCCAAACGCGTTTCTGGTGCATCGACGCGATATGAAACAAACCGATATCCCTAAACCTCTCCAAAACCCTAAAAAGCCAATTCTCGCCGCGGCGAAGATTTGGGCAAATTCCCTGCCGCGGGGGAACCTTTGGTACCGGTTCGTATTACCAACCGGTACCAAAGATCCTTAGCCCCGAGCTCTCCCGGTGGCCCACGTGGAGGCCCGTTTTATACCGGTTCGTAAGCAACCGGTACGAAAGGGGGGGGGGCTTTAGTGCCGAATAATTTGTACCGGTTGCAAAACCGGTACGAATGCCCCTCTGCCTCCTGATGAAGAGGCTGCCTCCTTATCCAAATCTAATTTAGACCAACTAAATCAAGATAAAGCTGCGAGGCAACACCCTGGGGCTATGCATTGGTCATTACCTTAGGGCATGAGCAATGGTGGCATACACAACTAGTTGCTCCATGTAAAAAAGTTATCAGAGCAACATGGTGAATTTTATCTCTCCAATGGAACCTACAACTTTAGTTAGAAAAAAGAACAAATGAATCCCACAAATATGACACTGTATCTTTTTCTCTCTCTAAAAACATGCTTTTAAGGGTTAAGATCTCACTTTCTGAAGAGGAGGCTGCCTCCTCATCCGAACATACTTTAGATCATCTAAATCTAGCTAAAGGTGTGAGGCAGTACCTATAGAACAGTATCGTGCTCTGCACGAGTTTTGAAGTATTTTCGTAATAGGCTCAGTTTGGGGAATAGTAGAATCGGAGGTTTCCGTACGTGGAGCCACAGGAAAGAGGATAAGAGAAATCGATGACTCTAAGATGGACAATGTAGGTGAGCATGCAACCTCTGTACTGACGACGGAAGGGATTTGATTCTTAATTTGATTTATCTAATCAACACAACTAGTATAATTTTATTTAAATAAGTTCTACGTAAAAAAATGCTCATCGATGATACGGTTCAATTCCCAATTGCTGTAAATCTCCAATTTCATGTTTGTACTTGGAGCTTTTTAACCGAATTTGGTCATATTCACATAACTCTCGTATTGCATGTTTTCACTTCGGTGCACAAATTATTAGATCTGAGTTCTTAATCTACCCAAATACGTACATGAGTCTGTAGTTGCAATCTTACGGCTGCCCGCTACCTCTGCTTCGGAGGCCTAACCGTTGGCCTCGACGCCCACCTGTGGGCAATATTGTCCTCTCATCCCTACTTTTTGCAGTACAGAGGCCCCACTCCATCCCAAGGAGAGCTTCCTTGACGTCGTGTGGTACCTCTGCATCGCCGTCCGGCGATTTGCACAAAAATAACTCAAAAGTGGAAGAAAAGCACAGACTGACCCTCCGGCGAAACTATTTCACTCATCTAACCCTTTTGTGTGGCGCCCCTTGCTCATGTGGCGCCCCTTCTGCCGGCGCCGCATACCCATCCGACGTGGCTCGGCGACGCTGAGCTGGCTAGCCGATCCGACGTGGCAGACCGTGTGGCGCCCCTCTCATCGGCGCCACACATTGAATGTGTGGCGCCCGTGGCAAGGGCGCCACACATCCACTTAAGTTTGGGCCGCGCGCGCGCCCCCAGCCCGACCCTTTCTTCTTCCTCCTCCGTCTGTTCTTCCTCTCTCTCCACAGGCGCCCGGCCCTCTCTCTCCCCCACTCTCCCCCCCCCCCCACCAAATCTTCAGATCTGTCCGTGGAGATCGTTCCCCATCCATTTCTCAAGGTAATCCCCTTCGAATCTTCTCCATTCATCCACTAATTTCATAGATCTTGCTAGATTTGGACATGAATCCTAGACATGGAATTTTTTTTTGACAGATCTGAAGATTTGGTGGTGGATTTGGTGGGGGGGAGAGAGGAGGAGAGAGAGAGAGCCGGCCGCCTCCTGTTCTTGAAGAGCGAAGAAGAGAAAGAAAGAAGAAAGGGTAGGGCTGGGGGCGCGCGCGCGGCCCAAACTTAAGTGGATGTGTGGCGCCCTTGCCACGGGTGCCACACATTCAATGTGTGGCACCGATGAGAGGGGCGCCACACGGTCTGCCACGTCGGATCGGCTCGCCAGCTCAGCGTCGACGGGCCACGTCGGATGGGTTTGTGGCGCCGGCAGCAGGGGCGCCACATGGGCATGTGAGGGGCGCCACACAAAAGGGTTAGATGGGTGAAATAGTTTCGACGGAGGGTCGGTCTGTGCTTTTCTTCCACTTTTGGGTTATTTTTGTGCAAATCGCCTCGCCGTCCACGACCTCAACTTCACTGATCACGTCATCAACATTCGCCGCAGCAACGCTAGTGTTGGCTCCCGCCCAGGCACGGACCCTGGCGCCGGC
Organism: Lolium rigidum; assembly: GCF_022539505.1. Taxonomy (NCBI): domain Eukaryota; kingdom Viridiplantae; phylum Streptophyta; class Magnoliopsida; order Poales; family Poaceae; genus Lolium; species Lolium rigidum. The sequence continues at coordinate 311,338,934 of NC_061510.1, read as the reverse complement.
AGGACCAAGACTACCCTCGTGTTCGCCATGCAAGAATCCAACACTACTAGAGAGTAGCTAATAGGGGTCCCGTGATCCATGACGTGGAAAACTAAAAACATGCCACCTGCCGCATTTTGGTGCGCCACCGGTATGGGCCTACTACTAACGTCGAAGAACAAGTGCCACGTCACAACAATGTGGGCCACACGAGCCAATCCTAGATACACAATTTGAGTGGCATGGCATTTTATCAACACAGCACTAAGAATTTTCTACCCGTGACCGTGTATGTTTATAGCACGCCACTAACTTTTATACGAAATTTGTAAAGCTCCTTTTATTTTTTTAAATAAATCAAAATAGAAAAAAGGAGTTGTCAAGGGAGCTAGGTAGGCCGCTAGTGGCGTGGTGAACTGGACCACGCCACCAGCGTCCTATTGACAACATGTGGCCCGCGGCTGCCCCATGAAGGCAAGGCCACGGAGAAACCCAACGCACGCGACCCCATCCTCACCGAGCATCCTCTCTTTTTCCCACACACTAAACCCTCGCCCATCGGCTCCACCCTAGGCACCTCCCCTCTGCGCTCCCTCTCGCCATGTGCCACCATCCATCTATGCCGTCTCCACCGTCCCCACCCCGCATTCGCGTCGCTGCCGCCACCCGATGTTCCCGTCGCCGCCATCCTACGTATGTGCCGTCTCGGTTAGCCCCCCTACATTGAAGTAATTTTTTGTAGAATTTTTTCATTGTTGGTAGTAGAAATTGTGTAATTTAGTGTAGAATATTTTTGATGCCGATTCGAGGTCGCCATCGATTCGAGGCCGCCTCAACATTTTATTTTTAGTTCTATATAAAATTTTATTTGTGAATGTGTCATTCTATAAAATATTAGTGTATATTATTAGATGTGAATTGTTAGTTTAGATTGTTAGATTCGAATAATTATCTTAACTGCTTTATGTTTGAATCTGCAAAATGTTCTATGTATAATGCAAATCTCTTGGTCTTAAATAATAAGTGTTAGACAATGTAGTTTTCTTATTATTGTTTGAAATATTTAGGGCTCCTTTGATTCGCAAGATGTTCAGAACGTAGGAATAGAAAAAAACAAAGGATTGAAATGGCATGTCCTCTCAATCCTATTGGATTAGGAAACTACAAGATTTTGGATCCACAGACGTTTGATTGCAAAGGAAAACAAAAGAGATCATAAAAAGAGGTTGGAGTGAAGGGAAATTCCCCCTCAAAACATAGTGCTAATGAATCCTTTATAGGAATTCAAAAAGGATTGCATCCTATGAATCAAAAAACGTTTGTAGGAAAAAATTATACGGATCCAAATTCTACAAAAATCCTGCACAATTCTTTTGAATCAAACAAGCCCTTAGTTTTTAATCTTAAGAGGAAATATCATCGTGTTGTTATGTATGCCACACTAGATGCACATCGAGCTTGTTGACACGGATGAGTTCTTTGGTGTGTATCGTTTTGATGATTTTGCAAATCAAGTGGTAGGTATTAAACTATTCTTCATGTAATTCCACACTTACTAGATGAAACATATACTGTTCTTGTTTTATGTAATGTTTAATCGTTTTTCTGATTGGTGCTTAGATTGTTCCGTGCAGTATAAGGTCGCAGTTCAATGATCTTATTGGATGGAGTATATTCTTCCAGGCTCATGGAGACACATACATAGTGAAAAAATCGTTGACAAAGGATCCTTTGCGTGGCCAAGAATGGAGATGTGGTTCGTTAGAGGGAAGAATCACACTTGAGGAGATATGGTACACTTTAAGTTTAAGTTGGCAGCTCAAGTATCACATTATACCATTGAGTATCTTAACTTTTATTTATCTGTGCTTTCTTAATCTACGTGTCATACGAGTGATGTAGGAGATTAATGGAAAAGAGGTGATATCAACATCACTAACACATGGCTACTAAACACACGTGAGTTGCATCTCCACAGCTTTGCAGCGAAAGAAACAAAATGACACCTAATGAAGCCACTTAAGCAGCAGAACTGTGGAAGGGTAATTTTGAAGGAAACGAAATAGATTGGAGTAAACAGTTTGATAAGGGGTGGTCCGATCTTCTCAGTAAGCAATGGTGGTGATGATGATCACGGGGTGAACACAGCGGAGATAACTTGATGAAGTGAATGATAACTTGTATGACGCAACGAGATCTCTCGATTGGTGCCTATCGCCAACGCAACAGCTCTCAACCCTGCAAGATATTCGCAATTTCACACACTTGCGCACGTAGCCGCCGACCACGAAGCGGTAAGTTGCAACCTTCTAATTCCCAATGAAACAGTAGATCACACAAGACTTTCAGAGTTTATACCAAATCAAGGCAATATGGTGTAGGGATTCAATAGAGTTGCAAAGCAATCAACTATGAACTAGGGTTTATCTTAAACATGGTCTAAAACTATTGTGGGGGCGTCCTGGGCACTTATATAGGGGTTCAGGACGACCTCAGGTCGAAAAAGTACAAGAATAATCGACCTAGATCGGGATCTGGTCGAGACAGACTCGGAGTCGGCCGGTCTGGGGGCCGGTCGACCGGGCCTGGGACCGGGCCATCCGGTTTCAACCGGGTCTGGCACCGGGTGGCAACCGAGCGAGGTGTCCAGGCTTACTGGATAGTTGCCCGGTTGGCACAAGCATGTCGTCCGGTTTGGACCGGACGGATCCGGCGTGGAAGCCGGTTGGACCGGGGCTGGGACCGGGTGGCCCGGTGGCACGGCCGGTCTGACCGGGCCTGAAGCCGGCCTGAACTGCATCTCCTCCTCTCGCGCATGCCTCCCGCTCCTCCCTCGCGCGTCCATGGGATGTCTTCATGTCCAGCTTCATGTCCAGCTTCACGTCCAGCTTCTGGTCCAGCTGCTCCTCTCCTCCTCGTGCGATGCTTGTTTCCTCTTCATACCTGATCATACATAAGTAATACGACTTAGGCAGTATAAAGTTTACATCGATCAAAGTATCATATAGGAACAAGTTCATCTGTTACTTAAGTAGCTTCGCACGAGCTCATGTCATGGCTCCAATCCTGACTTCATTGGACTTGAGCTTCACAGCAGCATCGTCTTCATCTTGTAATGACGGAGGTAATAGTGTGGTAGGGATGTCCTCATCACACGCGAAACGCAAAAAAAGAAAAAAAACGCTTCGTTCCGTCCTGTCCCCCGCGGGCGGCGTCGGGGTGGCGGCCGCATCCTCGCTCCCGTCCTCTCCCCTCTGTCGATGTCGACGCAGGCCACCGGGCAAAGCCCGCAGGGTGCCAGCGGTGGTGGCCTTCCCTTACCCGCGCGCTAGGCAGGGAGATGCGGGGTTTCTTCTCGGCTGGCGGTGGTGCACCCTGGTGGTCAAGGCTCCGGTGGTGGCGGCGGACCGCAGGTGGTGCAGCTCCGGGTGGCCTGGTGGCGGCGGTGCGGCCAATTGGCAGCGGGAGACATGGAGGCCAGCGGTGGCACCCTCCTGGCCTAGATTTGGGCCCTTCGAGCCCCATCTGGGCTTGTGCGGGCCAGGTCGGGCCCCTGGGTCTGCTTCCGACGGTCGTTGGGCTGCTTTTGCTGAGGGCAATTAGGATGGCGGCGCGCGGAGTGCATCGGGGCCATGGGAGCTTCACGAGCCGCTGGGCTCGGCCGGGCTGGAGGGGCCTGGTCTGCTCCTGTAGCTGCGTCTGGTCTGTCACCGCAGGTGGCGGTGGAGGTTGTGCCCTCCTGCGTGTGGCTACTGTCCAGATTCTCCTCGGCCCGGGATGCCTTCTCTCGGTTTCGCCGGTCGTCGTATTTGGGCCACGGTGAGACGGCGGTGGTGATTGCAAGACCGTGGTGGCGCGATTTGGTGGGTGGCGAGGTTGGCGGAGCGCGATGGAGTGTCCGGGGTTGTGGTTCTTGGGTATGGGAGAAATCCTTGTCGGATGGCCGACACCGACGCGGTGACGCTCGCGGGCGCCGCCATTCCTTCTTGAGGTGCTTCGGGGTTCCCCCTCTCCACAACTCTCCCGCATATCGGGGGAAACCCTAGGATCGTCATTGTCACATCTCTTCTTGAAGGTGCTGCTTTGGTATGTGGCGCTTCGGAGGGCTATGATCGTGGTGGGAATTCTCCGGAAGGCGCAGCGGTTGCAGATCATCACCGTTTTCGTCGATCCGACTTTGTCGACTTTGTTTTTCTTTTTTCTTATTTTTCTGTTTCTTTTGGGCTTTGATGTGTTGATTGCTCCAGCAGTGATCTCTCCTATATAGGTTGGTTGCTATACTAATATAGCATGATGAAAAGCTTATCTTTCTATTCTTAATAGGTGATCCCATTTTTCTGCACATGCAAGGTATCCACCTCATCATCCACCTCCAAGCAATCATAGCTTGCCACCTAAGATAATTTGCCACCTAATCAAAAGAAGAAGAAAAAGTTGCACGATTCTGCACACGTTCGGTTACATGCGTTCAGTTTTCTCTTCTCTTGAAGTCATGCCACCATGTTATCCTTAATTGGTTGCATTTTATATCTAAATAGCTAGCCCCCACTACAAGATTTCTTTGCAAATCTATGAGGCCACGTCAACCTGAAATATTTGACAGCATCCATGCTTAATTGAAACTCCACTTTCTTGCGAATTCCTTTCCTGCCATTATTCTTCTTCTTATTTTACATCTTCCTACCATTAGTCAATCGCCCCTCCTTCATACCCCTGCCGCTACATCTTGCCATTAATCCCCTGGATTAATCCCTTCCGTTTTTCTTTCACGGTTCCGCTCTAGCACAGGCGCACAACCTAGAATATGAAACTGATGAGCAGTGTCCCTCTTAATTATCATGTAAATGCAGAATAAACTGCTGAAGAAAATTGAATGGCCTTATTTGGCTTTAAATAGACTATTTTGCGCCACTGCTCACACAGCCTCTCCCCCCACCCACGAGCGATTATCTCACTATTCTACACTTTTTCATGAATGCCACACTCCAATTGCTTTTCATTTTATTCAATGGCCAGTGATTGATTTTATCATGGTGGTAGTCGCCTTGCCCACACGGTAAGTTTTATTGTCATTTCTTTGTTACATAGAATTCTCATTCTTCCCTTTAGCATGCAACTTCCCATCTAGCAAGCACCATCCAAAGTAAGGAGATGCGTGTTCTGATAAAAAAAACATGCGACCAGTACATCTATGATTTACCACGCTTGATGTTGTAAATAACATCCATTTTTCTGAACAATTTAAGATTTTGTGCATGGCCTAATTATATATATTTTTGTCAGATTAAATATATTGGTCTTCATATGTTGTTTAATACAGGCATCCGGATATTTCTCAGAAGTATCCAAATGAATTTCCATGGATTTTCTCCATATTTCCCGCTAATGGATTGATGCCGCATGGACCTTTTACATAGTACTGATTTCTTATGGTTGGATCAAATGAGTGTTTATGACTCAAGACTATGTTTCCTTAGAAAGGCACGGATAAATCTGCGGGAAAGTACAATGTATTTTCTCTCATTTTCTTCTAATGGATTATGCCGTATGGTACTGGCTCTATCTTCTGCCTTCACTGATAGGTGCCTTTTTATTTACATTTATGTTGTTATTTCATGAATGTATTCTGGTCGAATATTTAGTGCATCGACCTGCTGTTTGTTTAGAATGTAATGTCTAGATTAACTCAAGTGTGTTTTATCAGCCTGTGTTTATAATCCAAACTGGAAGTTAGAAAACAGATGTAGGACTTGGAACAATTTTGAATTTTTGATACTGCAGTCCCAACTCAAAGGCTGCTGCACTTGAAAGACAAGAGTGGACACATTATGTAACTTAAGGAGATATGTTTTTTGTATTCTCTGTAGATTTTCCTAATTATATTTGGTTTTTTGTTTTCATTGTAGATTATCCTAAGAATATTTAGTTATCTTAAATTAACTTTAGAATCTTCATGGCTATGTATGTTTGCATGTTTTTCAGAAATTGCAATCTACTTATACCTTATAATTCATCGGTGCGGCTTTCGTTGATTGTTGAGATAAAATATGCATAGTCCCCTTAAATATATACTTAGAGAACTTATAAAAAGGCAAGTTGAAAATGTTCTTAGTAAATGAAAATGACATCGGTTGCCACCTTCAAACGTAAAAAAGCTACAATACGCCTTTGTCCAATATGGTACAATAAGGACCAATTTAAAAACTGAATTCATTGTCCTATGCTTAGATGTACATCTCTCCAAATTTATTTTCTCATCATCCAACCTATTTCTAGGCACGATTTTCAGAGCAATGTTTGATACTGAATGTTGACTACCCTATTTGACAATATCGTATTCTCTAACTTTAGGCAAATCCAAATACTACCGTGCATGCTTTCCATAGAAACTAATTACTAATTTAGGGCGTTAATTGCGCGTGCTTATCATAGATACCAAAAAAATAATATTACGTAATTGGAAATGTACTACTCAAAACACGTACAACTATATTGCTAAGAATTTCCGCAGCAACGCGAGAGGTATCATCTAGTTTCGAGAATAGCTATTGCGCAGGCTGCCATAATTAAGCAGCAGAGCTGTGGACGAGGCAAATTGGCAAAACGTAGTATGTAGACCCAGATTGCATGTGCATGTTGCATGTTGGTGTAAGATATTTTTAGCGCCGCCGGCACATGCACGTCAGCCACAGGTTTATCATCCCGGCCTCAACGATCCGGCGGTGCGAGCGGGCTGAAAGGAAAACGAAAGTGCCGTTGCGACCCATCCACATAAGCACACATGGCCTGCGTCCCGGAACTGTCACCGTTGATTGGTTGCCAGTTAAAAATTGATGTTTATTTTTTTGTTGTGTAAGATCAAACAAGGTGCAACTCCATTTCGAAAAAAATTTGATGTCAGCGCCTCTGAAAATATATTCGAGAGATTTTCCATTCGCGGGCAAAGGAAGTACATACCTACTCGCTCCGTTCCCTTTGTACTACTAAATTAGAACCAATTAAAATAAATGGAGGGAGTCCTAGCTTTTTTTTTTTCTCTCATTTGCTTCATTTCGCGTTCACCTTCAATTAAATCACAAAGGAACGGGATATGTTGCCATAGAAATTATATCTTTATAAACACCTTTTCAATACAATTTCGAAAGTACAGTTTTTATATTACCTGACAAGTTATGTTAGATAAATTTATGTTTAAAATTGAATCCCGAAAAGCATGCATCCGCTACATGTAAATAGGGAGACGGGGAAGTGCAGCCATAGTCATTTCATTCTTTTTGTAATGGGTAATCAATTTGGATCAAACCAAATTGCTCAATGGGCCTGCAATTTACATTATTTTAGCTTATAATTACTGTTGTACATAAGAAATCAATTATATGGCTCTTGTACTGCCGCAAAAACAATATACTAAAATAGTAAGTACTGGTCAAATAATTTCTATCTTAACAAAAAATTCTCCACGCAACGTGAAACGCATAAAGTACATATATCTCTATCTACACCAATGTAAGACACATTAGTTAATAGTATGAGATACTTCCCATCCAATATGTCTGAAATCATTAAGTCAAATTCAAATTTCTCATTTTTGCACCAAGGTTATACTTCATCTTAGTCACTCGATCATGCTTATTGCCTCCTAACCATACATACCTTTAATCCAAGGATTCTACTTACTTTCCAATTTCAATTAGTGTGTTTGAATTTTTATTTATGTGTCCAGGGATGTTTTGATTCACATGAAATCTTTAAGTGTAGAAAAATATATGCATGTCTTTATTTTCCAACTATGCAGATTACATTAAAATTTCAAACAATAGTGACATAAATTTATAAATATATTGTGTTTCTGTAATCTACTCTTACGTCTCAAGAAATATATTTTATGTTTAATTTTTAGATTTATGTTACTCAAACGTGCTTTTCACGTGCATTATAGCCAAGGAAAGATATTTCCCAATGCCAAAGCAGGCTTTAGCCCTTGAAACAGGTCTAGAATACTAGACAAATAATCTCTTAAACTATTGTGAAAACTAAGATAAATGTAGGACTCAACATTGGATCACTAGGGCCAGCCCGTGATTGGCCCATTTCTACGTTCAACGCACATTGTAACTACTCCATCGATTCCTTCCACGACAAATAAAAATAGGTAAGGTGACAAGGGGCCGCCTTGGCGAAACCCTCTAACAGATGGACTGGACTTCTTCAAAATTTTCCCATTTAACTTCACACAGAAGGATAGTGCTTTACACATGCCATGATCCAGGTGATCCATTATGTGCAAATCCAAATTTTGCTCAAGGCTTTCTCAAGGTAGTTCCATATGCTTTCATAAGATCCATTTTATGAGCAGAGAACTTCCCGGCATTGTTAGAGCCCTTTTGAAGTGCATGAATACACTCAAAGGCTATAATCACATTATATGTGATCGAACGTCGGATGAAAGCACTTTGTGTCCTAATGTCCTCTAACATCGGCCTCATGCGATTAATAAGACATTTCTCCACCACCTTTCATTTTGGGGCTCTTGAAAATCTAGAAAATCTTCGGGCGGCCAAAATGATTTCCCCAATCATGCTGGGAAAAAAATTACCGGGAAGCCAGGAACCTTCATGGGAGCAATCTGGAACAAAGCAAAGCTCATCTCCCCGTCTGTGAAGTCAGCACATAGTGTCTCATTTAGCTCTAATTTAATTTCTCCGAATACATTTAGACCTTGCAAATTCAACTCTACACTTGTAATGTTGCAAATTCAACACCGACAACAGTAACAGTATTCTCGTAAACAGATGAGAGCGTGGGAATTATATCTTGCGGTATGAAACGTTGTTAACACGCACGCCCCCATAACCCACCTGTTTAATTCGTTAGTGGAAACCTTGGTCCCGGAAGCAACTCACAAGCACCGTCCTTGGCGACACGTACAATACGTACAGTCCAACGCCAGTATGGTCCATGATATGATATGATGGCGGTGGTGCCACCACATGGGCGCAACAAAACTACACAAGTAAACCGAGACGACTCTCGCGCCTTTCCGCCGTCCTCCCAGCCGATTTTGCCCGTTCCCGAGAAGAACACGCAGCACTTGTACACCCCCATTATGGGACATGCTGTTTCTGCTCCCGGGAGCACATGCTCCTGGTTTTTAAAATTAAATTTCAACATATTATATAATGTCAAAAAATTCCGATAAAAAATGTTACGGATACATCTTGATGTTCTATGTGTTTGCAAAGTCGTTTCACGAAAAATCGATACTTTTTGTGTCATGTGTAAAAAAGTTAAAATTTGGTGCTAAATATAAGCTCTTCACAAGGCGTTTTGCTTGTCATTTTTACACAGGACACAAAACCTATCGGTTTCGCGCGAAACTTGGCATACACATATGGATTGTTGACATGTACGCGTGAAATTTGTGTTCGTATTTTTTGTGATATTTTAAAATGTTTTTCTCTGTAGCAGGAGCATATGCACCTGAGATCAAAATTGCATTTCCGCCCATTATGTGCCTATTTTCCTCTTTCATCAGGAGGAACCAAAAGAATACTTGTACAGTTGTTGCCCCCGCCTCCTACCAAATTGGTCAATGACAGGTACGATACAGTTGGGTGTGTGAAGAGTGCGGCCAAATAACGAATGCAAGTCATTCGGAATGCTGGCCGGATCACGTATGACAGCATGGCCATAAGCACCGCAACGGAATGGGCGCTACTATATTTTATTTTTATCCCCCATAATCGCGCAGCTAATACTTACCAATGTGATATTGTTTAGAAAAAATCGAAACAGATACCTAAACCATTCCCAATATAATGACTGCCCTCATGGGAAAATATCTAGTGGTGGCACGTTTCGCACGGTATCGTTGCTCAGAGTTCAAATTGATAAGATCCTAAGAAATTCTAAAGAACGTTGTGAGTGTACACATGATGTGTACTTATAATCCTATAATTTCATAACCAATTTTGAAATACACGTGGAGAAACAACAAATAAGAATATGATATGTGAATAGTGTCATTTGTTCTTTTGTCTTTTTATGACTCTATTCTTGTTAGATTTTTTTTTCTCACGATGTATACAAAACAGAAGCCTTGCTCCCGCACCTTGCCCCCAACCCTCCGCCCCCAACCCTAACCCTCCCGCACCCCGCCCTCCGCCGCCGCCGCCGCCGGTAGCGCCGCCGGGGGCAAAGTCCCTCGGGGCGTGGCGGCGGCGGGGGCTCTTCCTCGTCGCCCCGTGCAGATCGGCGGCCGGATCCCCACCTCCTCGATGCTTGGCGGAGCAGACGCGCGTGGGATGGGCGACGGCGGCGGCGGCCCTCCTCCCGTCGGCTGTCCCGTGGCGGACCGGTCGGCGCGGGTGGGATTGGCGGCGCTGCGGTCTCCCTCTTCTCGTCGGCTTCCCGCAGCACTCCGGCAGGGGTTGGTGGTGGGCGGCGGCCAGACCCTCGGTCTGCGCCATGCCATCCACCCCCGCCTCTCGTTGGTGCGTGGAGGCGATCTCGGGCATCTTCCGCGACACGAGGGCGCCCGGGGCAGCAGCCTTGGGTTTGACGGAGGAGGTGGCCTCTTCTTCGACGGAGAGGGTCGGCCTGCGGTTGGTGGTGGTGGATTTTTGATCTATCATTGCCAGCCGGCGGTGAGATGGGGGTGCATGGAAGCCGGCGATGGTGTCGCCGGTGGAGGGTTGGGTTGGCCAGCCCGGGATGGTCGCCGACGTGGGGGTCCGGCCTCGAATAAAGGCGGCGGTCCTAGGGCCTCTCTTGCATGAAGAGGAGGACCTACCGGAGGCCTGTACTCGTGATCCGGCCGGAGGGTTGAGTTCCGGAAGGCTCCGCCGGCGAATGTAACGGTGCTTTGCCCGGAGTTTGCCGGATCGGAGGTATTCGGTCGTGCGCACCCATGCGTTTATTCCGACCTGTTTGGTTCCGGGAGGGAGCGGCGCGAAGCTCTTTTTCGTGTTGACATCAAGTGACTATGGATCCATGATGAAAGTCGGAAGAAGAGAATTTCATGAAGGCCGGAGGGGAGGACTAGCTAAGGGAGGTTCAAGTCTCCGCGCTGTTGAGGGGCTTGCTTGGTGTCCGGGCTTCACAGCAGCGGTATGAAAGTGGGGGCGACAACACATGTGAAGCGCGAGTCCTACCTTTCGGGGTGAAAATCCAAGGTCTGGCCTTAACTGGTTGTGCCTGGCAGTGACCTTGGTGGAGGCATTGTTTTGAGAGTGGGGACTATCTTCAGGGTGAAAACCAAGATCTTTGATCGGGCGACGACGGTGTTGGAGCACTGTTCCCTTCTTGGAGGCGTCGTTTTTTTGGAGAGTCTGCAATTCAGGTGTTGTCATGGTGGTGGATGTATTGGTGTTGTTAGGTCCGTGATACTATAGCGGGACTTTTGTTTCTTAGTTTTCTTTTCGTTTTTTTGGTTGTGTGCATCCGTAGTGCCATTAGGGTGGTGCGTTGTTGCAGAGGCTGGGTGTAATTGGTATCTCTCGATATTAATATATTCCTTTTATCGAAAAAAATGTATTTCAAATTAGGCTCCACCAATTTTAGGGATTGTGAACGTACATCTTGTGAGCATTCACAAAAAAAATTAAAAAATTAGATAATTGCAAATTTGAATTTTGAGAAAATATCATGTAGAAGGTGGCATATATACCTTACCCTGACGCAATTAGCTAGGCCAGGCACCAAGAAACACTCACCATGTGCCCATCGACATTCCCGTCGACCGAAACACATCCCCAATAATGAATAAAATAGGGGGTAGACCAATTACTGGTCGACCAAGAATTAGCTTCTTTTTCGGTTAGTTGTAATCCCCTTGTAACACCCAACCATAAAAAATAAGAGTCAAACAAATAGTGACATTGTTTTTCCTTTGTTTTAATACGCTTGCAACTGGAAAGAGAAGTCAGTTGCAATCCAAATTTATCGTTTAGCACCATTTTAGTTTTACGGGACAAAAAAACCACCGCATTTTTCTATGTTTTTGGGAAAAAAAAAACACCAAACGGGAAGTGATTGCAAATTGACCGGAAAAATGAAAGGTGGGACCCATATGTATTGCTGACGTTGCATTATTGATGAGACCCCATATTAAATAAAGTCAAAATATGTAATAAAAATATGTAAAACCTGCCCTATCCCCTACCCACTCTCGACCCCCTCGTGTTGGGGAACGATGAATAAGAAAACAAAAAATTGTTCTATTTGAACAACTAAGATCTATTCTATGAAGTTGAGATGATGGGAATCCATTGCGATAACTCGGGGAGTTATGTGCGGAAGGGCCAGTGAAGATTTTTATCTGGCGATCACCGCATGTAGCCGTATGCCTCCCCAGTCGCGATTATTCCTCTTCCTAGTTCAAAGAATGGAACTTTTGATTCCTTCATCGGTATCCATGCATGTAGGGCTACAATCCACGAGATCATCGCTGTCCGGTGCGCAACACTTGGAGCAAAGGAAGGGCCGTCTCTAGGAACGGGGGGCTCCGGCACGAAATTATAAAATGGGGCACTATGCATTTCAAAATTTTATAACTAATAAAAATACTTTAACTTAGTTATAAGAATTTAGTATGTGTAATTTCATACAATATTTATTAAGGATGGCAATTTTATCCACGGATCCGGGTATCCACGGATATCCGTCCCAATGGCACGGGTATAGAGGGCTGCTTATATCCATGGATTTCATGGGCTGGATATCCGATAACTCATGGGGCGGGCATGTTAGAGGTTTTTTCCCACGGATATCCAATAGATATCCGGCTGACATGTGGATCCCACATGCTAGTGAGACATGAGATTTCACCTAGACCTAACTGACCCTACCTTGAGGCCAAATATCAGTGAGTCTAACATGTAACCACCGATTACCACTTCTTCCATGGCCTCCCCCTCTGAATCGCTCGCACGCTGTGACAGAGGGCTTGGCCGGAGGGCCTCCCTTCCACCTCTACAGTAGTCCGGCTCTCCTCCACCTAGAAGACGTGCGGGCATGCAGTGGGCTTTCTCTCGGCACGTCGTCCTTCCTCCTTCTTATATTTATTGCATACATAATTATTGTTGAAATGTTACAGAAATATTGTATTTTTCGGGTATAATTGTGATACAACAGTTCAGAACGCAAAATTACTAAGTATATCAAATCGTAATTCATAACAATTGTATTTTTCGGGTATAATTGTATTGACATGAAGGATCCCCTGATTTTCTTTTCGACTATAATTTTATTGACATGACGTATCGCCTGATTTTCTTCTCTTTGAGCGGAGACGGATGCCTGCCTGGTAGAACGGTACGAGTGTACGACCATAGACACGTGATAAAGCTGGGCAGGAAGCGAAGTCCATAAGAGAAGCAGCTGGCTACCATGCTTTGGGAGCAGCTTGAATACAGAAGCGATTAGTAAAAAGAAGACACGAGCTAATATTGGGTGCCCTAAATATTTGGCTACCCTGTGCGGGAGCACAGCTCATACGCCCCCATCAAAGGCACTGAGCAAAGGTACCTTATCCTTATGTGGATTAGCCACTGCTAAGGAAACAGCTTCATTGTAAAACATGCGCCATTGCTAATACTTTACTAATGGCCTACTAGGATTAGAGATGTGCCAACTGCTATTATTGAACATTGTGGATCCCCATCCCTGATATACCAGTGGCGCAACACACCTAGGTGCGCCACTGCTATGTAGACATACCGGTGAAATGATACAAATTTTAAAAATAAATCCCTCGCGAGGACCACGTGTTATGTCATCTAAATTTTAGGAAAATTAACAAACATGAATTTTGATATTTTTTTTACAAAATGGTGTCATCTTTCAATAAATTGGCTCTGGATTTTGCATACGACCTTCGATGAAAAAAATATTCATATGAAAATGTATCTACGGACAAAGTTACATTCTATTTCAACAGAGGTTTTGGAAATAGGAGTTTTTGGAGGTTTTAGATTTCGATGAAAAATTAGAAAAAATAGCAGTGGCATACCATGTCTTGGTACACCACTACTACCTACCCCACTCTTCTTATCCTCCTTCCTCCACACATTCCTCTTTTCCTCCTCTCCATCCTCTTCTCATCCTCCATTCTCTCCTCCTCCTTGTCTTCTCCATACTCTCCTCCTCATCTCGTCCTTCCTCTCCGGCCAACTCTCCTCCACCCCCTCCGGTGCCCCTCCCTCCTCTCATGTGGTCCTCTCCTCTCCCCCATCCTCCATCCCCTCATCTCCTCTCCGGCCCAGTATCATCCAAACTCCCCCACTATCCATCTAATTTAGAGGACAAAAGTGAGCAAAAAATTGTGCTAGATGAACGTGACAAATAATTCAAAAGACAAAAACAAGCAAAAAAATCGCAAAAAATGGTGCTAGATCCAGATCGAGATCCAAAATTCAAAAATAGCAGTGGCGCACTAGTTCTAGTACTAGTGACACACCTAGAGGGGAGTAGCAGTGGCTCACCACCTGGTGCACCATCTTAGAAGTGGCGTGCTAATACGTAGTGGCGCACCATGGTGCACCACTGGTCGTAGTAGTGAGAGGGAGAGAGATAGCATCACTTGATGTCGATAGCATCACCATTTTCCTTTATAGCACCAGAAGCAGCCGCTCACAGAAACGGGAATCACGATGGCATCAGGCTGCAGCACGAACCCCATTGTTCTCGATGCAGGCTTGCAGCACAGTGTGGTGAAGGGAGGGGGTAGTAATGACCAACGCCGAAGGAGAACATGTCGAACGTCCCGACGGTGGTGCATATAGAGGAACCGGTCAGCTTGCTCCTCATGGACGAGTGTTGGAGCTGGACCACACTGGCAAGGGATGGGAGCATCCGTGCTGAATAGGAGGGTGTCAGAGAGCTGGAGAGCCACCCGAGGCTACGCTGGTTTGTGATTTTTTTCAAATGGTTGGTTAATAGATTATGATTTTTTTATAGAAAGCTAATTCCATGAAGATACAAATCCAGTTGTGCCAATAAGCGGGTCAGCCTGCTAGTGTTAATACATAATAGGTTATAAATAACTTCTCAGATGAAATAATGAAGTGCGGTTCATGAGTTCCTCTATTATCTTATAAACCTTTATCAATTAGAGTTTTACAATGCCCTGTTGCTTCTTTAGAACTGTGAACCTAGTTCTCCATGTTCGGTGTCTTTAGTAATTTTCTTGACGTTCAGGATTTTAGTTATTTTTTCACGTACAGTTGAAGAGAGGGTTCATCTCAAATATGGTACACATAAAATTGCTTCCTACAACCGTAGAAAGGGACAACTATGTCATGTAACAGACAGTAAACAATCATGGTACATTTGAGATGAACCCTTTCTCCAACAAGATTTTGTACTAAACTTTTATACATTTTAGAAATACGTTTGCTTTACTATTAAAAGGTATAATTTTCCATCATTTGTTTCGCATCGTTAACAAAAGAGAAATGTTGCAAAATTATAGTTTTACTATTTTTTGATATACACATTTTTTACCCAGACATGCATTGTGCTAAATTTTAAGTGCATTTCAAAACATTTATCTTCAATTATTATTTTAACTGTATAATTTTATAGTGTATATGCATTCATGGTAAAGATCCAACAAATATCGTAATGGTGGTTTCTAGTTAACATAATCGTAAAATGAAGGCAAAAGGCTACGTTGGAATCTCTGTCTCGCATTCATGAAACATAATCACGTCATTTCCTAGGGTGGATTCAAGAGTTCACTACAAAGGTTTAGATGCGGGCCTGCTTGTAAGAGCAGTCGTCACCGTGTCGCCTTTTCTGCCGATGGCTCGATGAGGGGGCTCTTGGCAAACTTTTCCGTGCATGCATCCAACAAAACTTATTTTGCCAGACATGGTTTACGGAAATGAAGCGTTTGCCGTGTGATTAGGACACACTACATTTAACCGACTGCCTATTGTAATACGTCGAAACAAGCTTACACCTCAAATGCTTAACCAGTCGATCTTGACGAGGCACACCATTTTTATCGATAACGAATCGTCTGTGATAACTTCATATCTCAACATCCATGAAATCGATTTGTTAGACTCAGTCTCTAACCCTTGGTGGAACGGTGGCGCTCATAAAGTGTTGGCCAGCCAGGGATTCCCCTCTCGTCACAAGCTAAAGAAGCTAGCAGTACTTGTCAAAAAAAAAAAAAAAAAAAGCTAGCAGTAGAGAAAGGGAAACTAGCACGATGGATGGATGCCACGTGGCAGGTGCACGTAAGAAGATCAGTGCTAGCAGTAGCAGAACCTACCAATGGCGACGACGCCTCAACGTCGACGTCACGTGTGCGCCGGCGACGGGCCATGTCAGGTTCCTGTCTGACCAAAGGGCTAAGAAGAGTGCACCTGTTGAAGTGGTGGTTATTAGTCCTTAAGATTAGTATTTAATTCCTTGTTATTTAGCTGATGCTTTATTAGAATTGTAATGGCAAACTTAAGCTTGAGCCTGCCCTATCTATATAAGGGGCAGGTGGGGTGGCTGGGAGGATCAAGCATAATACAATATCTCTACTTTATTTGTTGTCTCCTTCCTTCCCCAGTCGACGGTCTGAGCCCGGGGTGCTCATTCTTCTCTCCTCCTTCCTTTTTCTGCCGATCGTCGGTGTCCTCCATCAGGGACCTGACAAAGTGGTATCAGAGCCAGGTTCCTCCGGCCACCGCACCGGCGGCGCGCCCTCCCTCCCTCCCAAAACCTCTTCCAGCCTCTCCCGCCGCACCCCGTTCCCTGAACCAGCGCCTAGCATCCCGCAGCAATCCGCCGCCGCGTATCACCTTTCCCGCAGCACCCCGCCGTGGCGTATCACGCCAATCCCACCCAGCCGCGACACCAACCGCTGCTCCCCGCGCCAAAAGCGCCCACCTTGCGGCTCCAGCAACCGCACCGCGCGCCGGACCGTCCCGCGCCGCCGCGACCATGTCGCACCGCTCCAGGTCGGGCTCCCGCACAAGCCGCGACGGGCCCATTATCCGCTCGGCCTCATCAACCGACGCGGAAATCGCCGCGCTGCGCTCGCAGCAGCGGGCCGACCGCGACGCGCGCTCCGTCGGGCGCCGGCTACAGAAGCACCAAGCGGAGACGGCCGCGTCCATCGGCGCCGTGCGGAACCAGATGGAGACGATGGCGCAGCTGCAGACGCAGATGGCCGCGATGATGACGCACATGCAGGCCAGCCTCGACCGTCTTGCGTCGGACGAAGGTACGATCACCACCGCACCCCCTCCCGCGTCCTCCCGTACGTTCTACTCGCCACCATCTCGACCAAGCTCCACACTTTCTCCCATTCCGGAGGTGTCAACTCCCCTACCCACTCCCTACTCCGCCAATCCACCACCTTTCCCACCGAATTTGGGTCAATTCGCCCCGTCACAGCTTCCACTACAACCATGCACCCAAGGTGTTCGACACAAAGCCGCGGCCTTTACATACACCGCTCCAATCACCTCTACTGCAGCTGCTTCGTCTTCCCAAAACCACATCAGCCAACACACCACACCAACCTCCCAGCCTCAGTACTACCAGCAAGATCTTCCTCACAACCAAATACTCCCAGCTCAACAAGACACACGAGCCTACAGTCAAAACCACAATCGACAAAACACCTCTTACACACCCACCACACCTCCAGATACCTTCCAGCCAAGACGGTCAAATGACCTCCCTCCAAATAGCACCTATCCCAACAACACCAACTACCAGCTAGAACCACAAATTCGCACACCACATGTGGAGCTACCTAGTTTTCAGGGTGATAACGCCAGAGCATGGATTTTGGAAACAGAAGATATTTTCAAATTGGTGGGCATTACTGGTGAAGCTCGTGTCAAATGGGGCGTAGCACACATCCGTGGACAAGCAAAAATATGGTTGAGTAGCTCCGGATTAGATCTGCAGCAAATGTCTTGGGCAGAACTATGTCAAGTCCTAATCGAGAGATTCCCAGATACAGTGACAATCGATCCAATGGAACAGTTGCAGCAGCTGAAACAAAATACCACTGTGGAGAGTTACATCAATGGTTATGAGTCGTGGATGCAGGTTATGAAGCGAGGACGTGCATACCTGCCCCTGGAACTTCTTTGTTGACAGGTTCATCAGTGGGTTGAATGACAATATAAGGCACGCAGTACAATGCCAACGCCCAGATTCCCTTCTATCAGCTTACTGGTGTGCAAGACAGTATGAGAAGAACCACAATGCAAATGCAGTGGTAGTGAAAAGAGCTCTGCCAATGGGTCAAGCACAACAAGTACACGCAAGGAATGGTGCTCCAAGAGACAATCAACAAAGAAATGGTCCGGCCAGAGACAACCTTGTACGCAATGCAAGACCAAGAATTCCTCGTCCCTGCTGGTATTGTCCAGAAAATTATGTCCCTGGACATAGGTGTCCCAATATGCAGCGAGCTATAAATATGTTGATTATGCAAGAGTATCCTGATGCTGCAGAAGTAGAAAACGAGGAAGAAATACAACACTTGCTACTGGAAGCAATCCCAGCTGTAGAAGCACCAGCCATAATAGCACAAGAAGCACAGGCACAACATGTCCAACAACCAGGGGAAGATGAGGTCAACATGATGGAAATTTCTGCGGCAGCATACAATGGTTCAGCGGGGAAGTCGACAATATCCCTTCTCATCCATGTGAATGGAGTTCCAGCTATTGCTCTAGCTGACACAGGTAGCACCAACACCTTCTTGGACAAACAATTTGTAATGGACCACAATATCAACACTACACCAATGCCAGCAAGAAGAGTGAGAGTAGCAGGTGGTGGGATTTTGATTTCGGATGCTATCGTATATAACCACCAATTTCTGATCCATGGCAAAGCATTCCAAGCTGATTTCCGTGTGTTGGAACTTGGAGGATCTGATGCAATCCTAGGGGTAAATTGGTTCAAGCTGCATAATCCGGTCACATTTGACTTCATTGAGAGGACCTTGACAATTGGATCAGATGGACAAACTCACACATTCACTGACCATCTGGTCCCAAATGAGGATTTGATGGTATCAGCTCTGGAATGTACCAAACTACTAAAAGACAATGCAACCGGTTACATCTTACACAGCATGGAGGAGGTCAGAGCAACATTAACAGAATTGGAGACCACAACAACACCTAGTGAATTCCAAGAAATACTGCAGGCCTTCTCTGATGTATTTGCTGAACCAGAAGGGTTGCCTCCACATCGCAGTGCTGATCATACAATACCCCTGCTGCCAGGATCCAAGCCCCCAAATATCAGACCCTACATGATGTCTCACAATCAGAAAAATACGATTGAAACCATCATCACTCAAATGCTGAGAAATAAAGAAATTCAAGCAAGCAACAGTCCTTTCTCCTCCCCAGTTATCTTGGTGAAGAAAAAGGATAAAAGTTGGAGATTGTGTGTTGATTTTCGCGGCTTAAACGAGCTGACCATCAAAAACAAATTCCCAATACCAGTGATCGAAGACCTCCTTGATGAGCTACATGGAGCAACAATTTTCTCCAAGCTGGACCTGCGTTCGGGATACCACCAAATCAGAATGAAAGAAGAAGATGTGCACAAGACGGCCTTCTCCACTCATTTAGGCCATAACGAATATCGTGTGATGCCCTTCGGGTTGAGCAATGCCCCGGCTACCTTCCAGCAACTAATGAATACCATCTTCGCCAAGCACCTCAGGAAGTTTGTCCTTGTGTTCTTCGACGACATCTTGGTCTATAGCACAAACACAGAGCAACACAAAAAGCACCTAACAACGGTGTTACAGATCCTCCGAGAAAACCAGCTCAAGGCCAAGCTAACAAAATGCACATTTGGACAACATCAAGTGGAGTATTTAGGTCATATCATATCAGGCCAGGGAGTGGCAACAGACCCCTCCAAGATCAAGGATATTCTGGAATGGAAGACACCAAAATCTCTGAAGCAATTGCGTGGATTTCTAGGCTTAACAGGATACTACCGCAGATTCATCCAGGGATATGCCAACTTGTGCCAACCATCGTACCGATCATCGAAAAGGACAGTTTTACTTGGGGTACCATTCAGGAAGAAGCTTTTGCTAAACTTAAGCAAATAATGGCACATCCACCACTGCTCAGACTTCCAAACTTCACCATTCCTTTCATATTGGAAACGGATGCATGCAAATCCGGATTGGGAGCAGTACTAATGCAAGAAGGCAGACCTATAGCTTTTTATAGCCAATGTCTGGGCCCTAAAACAAATGCACAATCAGTCTATGAGAAGGAGGCTTTAGCTGTGCTCCATGCATTGAAGAAGTGGCGTCATTACTTCTTGGGCAACCAGCTCATTATCAAGACAGATCAGCAGGCCCTCAAATACTTGGGAAGCCAGAGACTTATTGAGGGGATACAACATAAATTAATGCTGAAACTGCTGGAATTTGACTACAAGATTGAATACAAAAAAGGAAAAGAAAACAAAGTTGCAGATGCATTATCAAGGCAATTTCAAGATGAAGAGATTGGTGAAAATAGTAACCTGACAGCTTGCCAGCAGATATCTGTCTCCATTCCAACTTGGTTACAAGAAGTACAAGACTCCTATGCTGGGGATGCACATTGCATCAGGCTTCTTTAGGACCTGACACTGAATGCAAACAGCCATGCAAATTTCACCATGCAATCCGGCATACTGCGCTTCAAGGGCAAAATTTATATTGGCAACTCTACCAACCTGAGAGAAAAGGTGTTCGATACATTTCATTCATCACTCTTTGGTGGCCATTCCGGAGTGAAAGTAACCTTGCACAAGATCCAATAAGTGTTCTATTGGCCGAACCTCAAGAACGACATCGCCACCAAGATATCAGCCTGCCCAATATGTCAAATATCAAAGACAGAAAAGCTGCCGTATCCGGGACTACTCCAACCTTTACCAGTACCAACACAGAAATGGTGCGCCATAAGTATGGACTTCATATCTGGCCTACCCAAGTCAAGAGGAAAAGAAGTGATATTGGTGGTGGTTGATCGCTTAACCAAGTACGCCCACTTTATCCCATTAGCCCACCCATATACAGTCCACACGGTGGCAGAGGTGTTCATGTCCCACATCATCAAGCTTCATGGACCACCGACAAGTATAGTCAGTGATAGGGATCCCATTTTCACAAGCAAGTTATGGAAGGACCTATTTGCAACATTCAACACCAAATTGAACTATAGCACAACATATCACCCTGAATCGGATGGTCAGACCGAAAGGGTGAACCAGTGCCTTGAGCAATACCTGAGATGTATGGTGTTTCAACAGCCCAAAAAATGGTGTGACTGGCTTCCAGCAGCTGAGTGGTGGTATAATTGCTCCTTCCACTCATCTATCAACATGAGTCCCTTCCAGGCCCTGTATGAATACCCACCTCCCTTGTTGCAAAACATTCCAGTACCATTGGAACTACAGCAAGAAGTGGTTATCGACGATCTGGAAAAAGGGAACATGGTCACCTTGTTGCAACAAAACTTGGCCAAAGCACAGCTGAGGATGAAGAAATACGCTGATGCCAAGAGAATGGAAAGAACATTCGAGCTTGGGGACTTTGTTTACCTCAAGATGAAACCATACAGGGAAACAGCTCTAGGACTGCAGAATCCACCTAAGCTAGCTCCAAAATGGTATGGCCCTTTCAAGATAGTGAAGAAAGTTGGGGCAGTTTCCTACCAACTTCACCTCCCAGAAAACTGCAAACTCCATGATGTCTTCCATGTTAGCCACCTGAAGGAACACATCGGCCCCAAAGCAGTTCCGAATCCCACTCTTCCTATGGTCACTGACACGAGCAAGGTAAAATTTGCTCCCCGGCAATTCTCCAACGCCGCATTGTGCCTCGTTCAGCTGGAGAGTATGATGTGCCAATTGCACAGTGGTTAATACATTGGGAAACAATGACACAAGATGAAGCAACTTGGGAAGATGCATCATTCATTCAGCAGACATTTCCAGAATTTCAGCCCCGAGGTCTCGTGCTTGAGAGGAGGGCTCTGTCAGGTCCCTGTCTGACCAAAGGGCTAAGAAGAGTGCACCTGTTGAAGTGGTGGTTATTAGTCCTTAAGATTAGTATTTAATTCCTTGTTATTTAGCTGATGCTTTATTAGAATTGTAATGGCAAACTTAAGCTTGAGCCTGCCCTATCTATATAAGGGGCAGGTGGGGTGGCTGGGAGGATCAAGCATAATATAATATCTCTACTTTATTTGTTGTCTCCTTCCTTCCCCAGTCGACGGTCTGAGCCCGGGGTGCTCATTCTTCTCTCCTCCTTCCTTTTTCTGCCGATCGTCGGTGTCCTCCATCAGGGACCTGACAGGCCAGGTGTCCCCTGTTTCATGCAGATGCAGGGTATCGAGCCGTCGCGCCGGAACGAGAAATTTGGCCACGAGTTAGCTGAGACTGAGATATGATATGACACGGTACGTAGTGCCGCTACCTAGATAGGCAAAGGATGATGGATATATTGGCTATTATTTCCGCCCTCGTGATTGCTTTCTGTCGAGCTAGATCGACGACGTGATTGCCCCAACTGTACGCTTAACTCTCCTGCTCTAAAATGGTGAGCTGACGAAACCAAAATGATGTATCACATGGCAAGTAGGAGTACACGTATTGTTGATTGAAAGTAACTTCAGATCCTGATCTCGGTTTTCCTTTTCTGGAGGCAAGGAGAACATGAGCACATTTGTGTATCATACAGGGTAGTTATTGCGCAGGCAGGCTGCTAGAGCAAGCAGAACGCCACCTGATCGAAGTTATCTCTAACAGAAGAGTACAAACCTATATATTGCATCCTTTTCCTTTTCATAGGATGCATGCATGCATTTCACCGACCAGGACGTGAGCCAAATGTTGCACTCGAGTAACTATTTGTTGAATGACCGTGTTCATAGTACTTTGTCTACCAAAAAATTTAATGTGAGCTTGAGCTTCAGGTGACCCATTTTTTGAACATCTGAAAATTGTATTTCAAAGTTTCAAATATATATATATATAACTGGATACGGGTGATTTTTTAATAATACATTTTTTCTTTATTTTCAGAAATAATACTCGATTTCAAAATTTTCCACAAATAATACACCGTCGGGGACTAGTACCCCGATTAGAAGGTATCGGGGTAACGCACCCCGAGTAGCAGTGAATCTGCGTGGAGCCCATCCCAATTGAAAGTAGTTGGGTTTCTCTACCCCAGTTGGAAGTAGTTGGGTTCCTCTACCTCAATTGGAAGTAATTGGGTTCCTCTACCACGAGCAGTGGAAAAAATTGGGTTCCTCCGCCCCAATTGGAAGAAATCGGGTTCCTCTACCCCGATTAGTGCAAAAAGCTGAGAACAGCCCCACGCGGTGCAGAGAATTAGAGGAACTCGGGTAGCCTATCCCGACTACCTCTAATCTTGTTCGCTGTTACCGATTCCTTCTAATCGGGGTACGTGTTCCCGACAGTGTATTATTCATGACAAAGATTGAAACCGAGTATTATTTCTGGAAATAACGAAAAAATGTATTATTTTTTAAAAAATCCGTTAAGGTTGTATCCTATGAGCATATAAAATATCAATGTGGAATATCTTGTATACTCTTGTTAGGTAAAAAAATCGATTCAATAATAAACATATTCGATGCACGATATGCAAACATGCAATGGAATTAGATAAAATAAGTGTCTGCCTCACATAGGTGGATTAACTTCTAAAATGTTGAAAATTGCTAGCTAAGGCGTGTACAATTTTAACATTTAAAATTGACTATTAGATGGAGTCCATACAATCCCATAATAAATACCGGAAGGTTAATTCAATTTTGTCCAAATTTAAACTATACCCCCGAGACTTATTATGGATCGAAGGGAGTACTATATTTTGTAAATTGTTTTAAACTTAATTCTCAGTCGACTGTCTAACTTTTGAAATGTTGATTTATGCTAATGAGTCGCGACATGGGCTGCATGGGGTTGGAGCCGAAATTTTATTACTTGCACATTAGTTGCAACACACAAAGTGCCCCCACGCTGTTTCTTCCACATTTGTGTTATTCATGATTTGCAACATTGATTGTACCTGAGATTGTGTGACACCACGTAGCTGACAATTAAGTTAATTTCTGTCGGTTGGGATACTTTTTTGCGAAAATCCATCGATCTATTCGTACTCATTAACAATAGTACAAGAGAACCCAAAAGTAAAAAAAGTTACAAGCACGTCCTTGGACCCTAGTAACGAGTAGAAACACTTGAACGGGTCGAAGGCGCGCCGCTGTCCTATACCCTCTGTCACTGGAACCGGGAAAGCTTGTCGCAGGAGAGAGAAGTCATCCTGCTAAGGACCTAATGGACCAACACACGAGAGAAGGAACCATCACCTATGAAGAGAAGCGCAGATCAGAAACAACACCACCAAATTCAAAGAAAATTCGACGAAGACACACCTGCATACGTCCTCTAGCAATGCTAGAAGCACCGCCGAGACGGGAGCTAGATGGGGAGGACATTCTTTCATCTTCAACGAATCACCACCGCCATGCCTCCCTGAGTAGGACATAAACCCTAAGCAGACCGAGTAAAACATCAAAAAATGGACCCGTCCGGACGACAATGATCGGGAGCCACCGCACCTTCATGGCCCTAAGGCCACAAGACGCGAGGCGAGGAAGTCCTAGACCACCTGAGTATATATCGGGAATGAACAAGTACCGTTTAGCAAATACTACCTATTTCTGTTTGTCGCCAGTCAGTTGAGAATTAATAACTCTGTTTTTTTTGAAAGTATTGTGTGATTTATTTTTCTTGAATGGGGATGTTCCGGCCTCTGCATCAATTATCAATTGATGCACGCAATCAAGTTTTTATTACGAAGTTTTCATGTAACACGTGATTCTAAATTATTAAATAAAATAAACCTTTGCTCTAAAGAATATTCTCTAAAGAATATTCTTGAGCATTAGTACTATTCTTTTAAACAAATGAAAGCGTGGGGATCTTGGTCCCGTTCTTGCGGTATGAAACGGAATTAACACAGGAGCCCCATATATATAGACCACATGTTTAATTCGTTAATGGAAACCTTTGTTACCGGAAGCAACTCGCATGCACCGTCCTTCTTGATACGTGCGTACGGTCCAGTATGGACGCCCCATGGCGGCGGTCATGTTTGGCACCACATGGGCGCAACGTTACTACACAATCATGTGCCTTTCCGCCGTCCGCTTAGCAAATTTTGCCCGTTCGGACAAGAGCATGCACCACTTGTACACTCCATTGCCTGTTGGTAGTGTTTTTTTTTCCTATTTTAGTTTCTCTCGACACACAGAGTCAACAAGAAACAAAAGAATACTTTGTACAGTTCTCGCTATGCATGACCAAATCGGTCAAGGACAGGTACGATATAAGCTCTCCAACTGCTGTGTGACTCTATCGGATAATCAAACCAGCACGCTAAGCAAGATATCACCCATTTTGATCAAATTCTGTAAAAGTCCTCACATGGTTGATCTTTGAAATTTTCATCGAGGAGTAGCTTCATCTCACCTCTTGACACAACTTTTGTTCTCTAAGTTTCCCGTTTTAACAGTCGTAGACGATTAGATCGATGTGGGCAAGACTGGGTCCTGACAATTGGAGGTGATAAGGAATAATGCATTACTAGGGTTGTAAATTGATAGAATGGTTATGTCGCTAAATAGAGCTCCGACACCCACAGCTGATTTTAAGAAATTCTACATGTTACGATATTCGGTTTCTAAGTGGCTTGCCTTTTCTGCCCATAGAAAATGTCTCGAATTTATTAACTTTGATACGCCATTTTGTGAACTTTTTATGAATGACGTAACCATTGCCACGTGTCCCCTGTTCGGTGATCAGCCGAGAGCCCCGAGTCCGAAACCCATGCCCAATAATGAAATAAGAAAAGAAAATTTGAAGAACCGACAAAACATCAGCAAACCAAAACCCTGCCTCAAATGGAAAGGAGTGATCGAATCGGACCGCTCGATCCGGATCCACCTGTCGGAACGTCGTGGCTCCCACGGCATCGCTTCTGTCTCTCGGCGTCTCCACGCCATATATATACCGCTGCTGCCCACATCGCCTTCTCCAACCTCGCAAGCTTCTTCCTCTCCCTCGCGATCGAGCTCCTTCTCCCTTTCGGTCTCGGCCTTCCTTGCGACGTAGGACATCCCATATTCGAGTCGGCTCGCTCGCCATAAAAGGACGCAAATCCAACAGCTGATCGATCAAACATCATCGTCATGGGCAACCACCAGAAGCTCCTCCACTTCTTCCGCCAAGACCCGGCCTGCTCGCCGAGGTCCTTCTCCTCCTCCTCAACCTCCGTCTCCGACGACGACGGCCACAGCTGCTCCTCCTACGCCACCACGGACGGGGACGCCTCGCCCACCACGTCGCGCTACGCCTCCTCCACCCCGCCCACGCCAAAGTCGCCGTGGTCGCACTTCCCGGGCCTCGGCTCCTCCACCGAACCCGGCGCGACGGGCCTCATCGCGTCACTGGTCAAGGAGGACGGGCACGTCTACTCCCTGGCAGCCACCGGCAACGTCCTCTACACCGGCACCGACTCCCGCAACGTGCGCGTGTGGCGCGACAACCGCGAGCTCGCGGGATCCTTCCGGACGGCGAGCGGCCTCGTCAAGGCGATCGTCGTCGCAGCCGACGGCCGCATCTTCACCGGCCACCAGGACGGCAAGGTGCGCGTGTGGCGCGCGGACGACGCGGCAAGCCCCGCCGCGCACCGCCAGGTGGGCTCGCTCCCCAGGCTCGCCGACTACCTCCGGAGCGCCGTCAACCCGGCCGGCTACGTCCACACGGAGCGCAAGGGGCGCAAACGCGCGGTCTGGCTCCGGCACTCGGACGCCGTGTCCTCCCTCAGCCTCGACGAGGGCGCCGGGCTGCTCTACTCGGCGTCCTGGGACAGGACCTTCAAGGTGTGGCGCGTGTCCGACTCCAAGTGCCTCGAGTCCGTGCGCGCGCACGACGACGCCGTCAACACCGTCGCCGCCGCCGGGTTCGACAGCGTCGTGTTCACCGGGTCCGCCGACGGGACCGTCAAGGTGTGGCGGCGGGAGATGTCCGCGAAGGGCGGCGGCGCCACGAAGCATGTCCTGGAGAGGGTGCTCAGGGAGGGCGAGAGCGCGGTCACCGCGATCGCCGTGTCGCCCGAGGACCGCGTCGTGTACGTCGGTTCGTCCGATGGCTTGGTCACCTACTGGTACTGGATCGACGGCGAGGCGAGATACGGCGGCGTGCTCAAGGGACACAAGATGGCGGTCATGTGCCTCGCGGTGGCCGGCAACGTCGTCGTGAGCGGCTCGGCCGACCGGACGCTCTGCGTGTGGCGGCGCGACGGGGCAGAGCACGTCAGTCTAGCCGTGCTGGCCGGGCACACCGGACCGGTGAAGTGCGTCGCCGTGGACGAGGAGGAGCCGACCGGTTCGCGTGGAGATCGGCGGTTCGTGGTGTACAGCGGAAGCCTGGACGGGTCGGTCAAGGTGTGGCGCCTGTCTGACGCGGAGGCGCCGGTGACAGAGCAGACACATGCAGCACCGCCGCAGCCATTGCCCGTGTGGAGAGGCCAGCCGGCAGCTCCGGCGGCGTATGCGGGAGCGTGGGCGGCGTACCAGACGCCGGAGCTCAAGCGCGTGGAAGCTGCGTGATGGCGAAGGCAAGTCGTGCGTACGTGCTCGCATGGAAACAATGTGTTCGCCACACGTGTACTGTAGCAGATCGTGCTAGAAAGAGTGTATATACACAACGTAGAACATACGGTACTGGAACGAATTGTAAGTGTGTATTTTGGGGTGGGAAATGAAATGTGTGGTGGTGCGGCGGTGACTTGGTGGCAAGAGAGATCTGGTCTCTGGGCAGTTGACGGGGGAAAATGGGCGGTGGAACTGAAAGCGAAATGTCACGGGCCACGTCGAAATCCAAATTCAGTGGAAGGGCAAATGGTTTTCCGTGTGATTTTGTTTGTTGTTCCTGTGAGAATTTTGGTGCAACAAAGTTGCACAAATGGATTTTGTATATACCATCGCATATTAATCCCTCCTTTTAGTCATAATTATTGCATCTATGCTGTTTATGTGAAATAAACCATGTCACTAGATTCATAGCATAAGTATTTCTTTTGCAAATATTATATCATGCAAAGATCATGTCAGCTTTGCAGCGGCTCGCGCCTTCGGGCTCATGCGCGAGCCTCAACGATATATATTAGGGTCCTTTTTCCGTGACTTTTGCATCAAGGTAAGCCACATTGAACAAACAAAAATATCTATCTTGAAATTGAAATGAAGAGGATAGAAGATCTTGGAATGGTACACGGCGATGATTAGTACAAACATCGCACAAACAATCATTGGAACCATCGGTGGATGGGAAGAGGCGAACGCTCATTGGCTTCCTCCATTTCTTTCTCTTCACCGTCGTCCCTTTGAGAGTCGCTAGAGCATCTTTGGCTCCTCGACCTCTACTCTCCGGCAGCTCTTCCGGCTAGAGGGGATGGGGAGGGGGAGGCCGTCCCTCCTATGTACATAGTTGTATTATGTTGAAGATTATGCTTGGGAGTGGTTGTATGGTGCTATGTCGCTTCCACGTCAAGTGTCTGGGCTACTTTCGAGTTGCAGCCTGGACGAAGTGAAGCTCGGCAAGGTCTCACATGAAGGAAGAAGGAGCTTTTGGGCCAATCTAGTGGCGCCCCCCTAAATAAGCTCGGTGGTTCTCAACATCTATTTGACCTGCATCTCCTTCATCTTCTTAGGAAGGCCTGGCTACTCCAGGCATTGTGGCGCCATGGGTAGATGGAGTATGCGCGGAGATCACATCGCACCGGGGTTTCTTCGGGCCAGAGATGCCTTTGTGCGCTCGTGATTCTTCGTCATTTGATCAGTCTCTTCCTCCTTTGGAGGATCTTCGATGATCTTGGCACGTGATCCATCGATGGCGGCACCCCAAGTGGCTATGTACCCCGATGGTACTGCCGATGCCCGGACTAGATGCAGAGGTGAAGACCTAGGACTAGATTTCTTTTCCTTTGAGTGTCTTCTTTGAAAAGCTCGGGGTCCTTAGTTCACGAGGGCTGTTTTTATAAATATATATGCGCTGCTGCTTTAATGCAGTTTCTAGGCCCTTCGGTGCTATTTTCCATTTAAAAAAATATCATGTGTGTGGGATCAACTTACCCCAATGTTTTTCTGCAAAAAATATCATTATGGTCGTTTTGCAAATACTGACGTATGGATCCCTGGTGTCTAAGCCATCTGACCGACAGTTTTTTTCCCGCTTGCTTCGCCACTGGTGGGAAGTGGGAACCACACACAGAAACGGTCATTTTCTTCTGTTTCCCTGTCGAGGCTGCTCAACGGACTCCCGTGGAACAGGAGTTCGCATGGCAGCCGAGGATGCCCTGCGCAGCAGTGCAGATCGATCGGAAGCTAGCAGCGCCGACCAGCGGAGGCCGGCAGGGGCATCGTGCGAGCCACATCCATCCTTTTCAGAGACTCCGTCCGGTGGTTCAGATGTAACTTGAGGGAGACCAAGGAGCGTATCGCAAGATCAAATATCCGGCTGAGAACATGAATCGACGAACTCTCCTTTCCTGTGAACAAGCAGCGCCAGCCATTAACGAGTAGCCACCACGTCGAGGATATTTTTTGAAATCGAGGATATTGATCTGCCCGGCCGCTTCCAAGTTCCAACTGTGGGTGCGGTTTCCACGACAGAGAGGCTACACCTAGACTGAAACTTTAATATCAAGTGGAAAGAGTAGAAGCTTAGCACACGTCTTGATTTGTAGCACACGTCTTTTGATTCAACCCAAGTTAATTCGCCAAAAGAAAAAGAACCAAAGTTGCAAATCTGAATTTGAGTAGTATTTCAGTTGACCAGAAACAGGCCGGGAGATTGTGTTGAAATCATAGATATGTATTCCATCCAATCCACAACAAGTGTCGGTGTTTTAGTTCAAATTACTCATTATTGATAGGACTATAGGAGGGAGGGCTTATAGAACTAGTACTTCATCTGTCTCAAAAAGAATGTTGTAGATTTGTGTACATTGGGATGTGTCTATACATTAAATTATGTCTAGATACATCCAAATTCAATCCATGAGATTTTTTTCGGGACAGATGGAGTACTTGTCGTGATTTTAACTAAAATTTAAACTGAAACCACTATTGGTATTATTGATGGCTAGAAGTATTGGAGGTATGGAATCTAACCTTAGAATTCCTTTGGATCTCATCATTTTGTAGGGCTAGAATCCAAGAACTCATTTGTACTTACGAGGATCAACTTGTTAAGCCGCCACGGAATTGGTAGTATTAGAATCTGAATGAGAATTCCATTGATTTCATCTGACGCCCAATTTTAGTTTCTCTTGGTACGTACCCTGCCATTTCTATGGATTTGCCAAACATAATGACATGATAAATTTTATTTCATTTCTATTGTGCCAAGTGAGGTGCCAACAAACGAGGTGTTAGTGTGTTGTGACCGAGAACATGAAAGAGCTAGCACATGATATATGCATGCAGTTTAGGCTATGGTGGTGGGCAACTTTTACATGCCCGTCTCCAAACTGGCAAAATCGGTACGGACGAGCCGACGGGGCGATACGCGTCCGAACCGCCGTACGTAGCAGTTGATTGTGCAATTCCAAAGGCCCATTCGTGCTTGTTCGCTTTATCTGTAATCGTGCATATGTGTCGCCACCGCCGTTCGCCTGCGCTTGGATCGATCGAGATGCTTGAGCGCCGGAGGACCAAAGTTTCAGTGGGCTAGCTAAACCCTAGACCGGCCGATACGAAGCAAACCTGCGTCTTAAAGTTGGCATTCGCCTGCTCGAGAAAGTGCAAGCCATGTACCTGCCGGCTGCCGCTACTTTCATGTGCCTGCCCATTTTTAGCAACGAAGAAGACGATCGGCACGATCACGTCATCCAGCCTAACTCAGGGTAACCACCATTCTCATACTCAGCTCAGAGTAGACTCGTAGCTAGCCAGAAACGCTGTCGAACTCTTAGCAGTGCACGTCCAACATTTACACGACCCTTTATACGAGTCTCTTCAGTGTACTTCCTCGAAACAGGCTTTTGTTTTACTATATTAAATATAGCAATTATTCGATACAAGTTTAAATCTATTGATGTAGTAAACAACATAAAGCAAGCCCAAAATAATCAAATGAAGAAAAGGAGAAAACAAAGCCAACAAGGGTGACTTGATGAAAACGAAGAGGACTCGCAACCGATGCGTCTTTCGGAGAATTCCGCCATGCTCTAAGTGCTCTGAAGCGCCGCTTACCAAGTAACACCCCCAAGAAGGAAGCGGGTACACCTAACACCCTTCATGAAGGACGACAACACCCGCGTTGGTGCCCAAAAGATAGGGATTTCTCCCGACGTCCAAAAAACCATGCCTATGGACGCTCCGCAACACTCCACCAAGCTTTCCACACCCACCAGCACAAGCCACCACAGTCTTTCAATCCCCATCATCATCTCACCCCATGTAGCGAGGTCAGCGCGCAAGACCGAGAAGAAGTAACTCCGGTGAGAGCGGGAGTACAACAATACAGGGAGGTATTGCCCTCCACCGCTATTGGCGGTAGCCGACCGGATACAACAACAAGGACACACCAGGCCCTTACCAGCCCGACCGAGCATGAATTGGCACCGTAAAGTCCCTTCGCCATACTGCAGTAGGCACGCTGCAGATTCTGCCACCCCTGGCATCAGCCCGTGCTCCTTCATCCGCAGGGGGCGGGGTGCCGCCACCGGGCATGGGGCCTGCCCTGACCTATATGGGTCTCAAAGGGACCAGATCTGGCTTGGGTGGGGCACCGTCATCCGATCCCGCCTAGAACCCTCGAGCTACAACATCACCCCTTTGTGAAGACGATGCTCCGTCGCCGCCATGCCCACATGGCCTCGCCAGACCACTGTTTGACCGACTTGCACCGCCACAGGTATACCGTGTGTCGCCCCACCTCGCCGCACGCACAGTGGATGTCCGGCCGCCACCGCTAGCAACGCCCAAGCAACGCCCATCGGTCTGTGTTGGTGGCAGCAGAGAGGGGGAGGACGTGGGCGGCGTGGTGGTGGAGCGCTTGTCTACCCCGCGGGGGCAGGAGCCATCCGTGTTGGTGGCAATAGAGAGGGGGAGGAGGTGGGCGGTGTGGTGGTGTTGCTCCTGTCTGCCCCATGGGGGCGCGAGCGAAACAGAAGCAAAGAGTTTTTTTTTTTTTGGCTCGGCTCCCTCTTCACTGTACATGCTACTATCATTCTGTCTACCTAGCTAGCTAGGTGCAGCTGGCCCGTCACCCGTGCGTATTACGTACCACGTCTACAACGTGACGACGTAGTTGGCCGGGCGGTTTAATTTGCTGGAATCACCAGGCCACTTGCGTCCACGTTTCATGTATAGCTGTGGGATTGTTGGGACTATTAATTAGGTCATATCGCCTGTCCGAGTGATTGTCTAGACCTGCAACCTTGTAGCTTTGTTCATGTACCCAAATTTCCCATCCGTAAAGCTTCTAGATCGTTCTCATGCTTATTTGCTTGAATCTCAGCATATAATGGTGCCCATGCCGTGTACTTGCTTATACTTCCTCCATCTTAAATATAAGACGTCTGAGGATTACTTAAAAGCCAATGTTTTTTAAGTTTAATTACATTTATACATAAAAATATATACAATTACAGCACTGAATAAATATCAAAAGAACAACCATAAAGCATATTTTTTAATGTCCTTATTTAATATTATAGATGTAGATTTTTTGCTAAATATTTATTTAAAATTAGTAAAATTTAATTTTTAACTAATCCTTAGACGTTTTATTTTTTAAGACAAAGAGAGTCTAATTTTAAAATAAAAGCACACCATTCCTTCTTTCTAGAAGGATCATGGTAGGGCAAAGAAGAACGCCTAGATCTCAGTATCTCACCCTCATGGGTTCCCCGGTAGTTTCGGACGGGACCAAAGTGTTCGCTACAAAATAAAAGGTACACATGAGACGATATAGTGCTCCGTATTACTTTAGCCTATTTGCTTTTAACCAGTTTACGTGTCCGCTCGCTGTTGTGGCACCAGGTGCACAGTCGAAACGCACTAGAGACAAAAACATGTTGAACAAACTCGGATCAGCCGCCAAAGTTGCTCGATAACCGTGGGCCTATACCTCCAAGTTTATTACAGTAATTAAGAGCTATATACACTAGTAGTCCCATAACTTGCGTCAGATGTGCAAATTAGTCCCACAACTTGCAAAATGGGGTACCGTAGTCCCACAACTTGTTTTGCTGTGCAAAAGCTAGTCCAATCGATTTAGGAGGTGACACGTGGCGATGTCTTTTATGCAAAATGACCCTCCATATTTTTCTAATAAAATTTATCTACAGTTCTAGATTACAAGTGCGGGTCCCACTTGTCAGAGAAGATAATAAAATTTAATTCTCCGAAATGGATATTCGAACCGTAAACCTTCTACTTGTAAAACGCATGAAGCTATCCAATGCAACACAAGGCCATGTCTGTCTTTAAGTTTAAAGTAATTTTATATAAAACGTCAAACATAGCCCACGGATTTCCCCAACCGCTGGTCGTGCTTGCTATTGTTTGTCCTGCCCATGCCCAAGGCTGATAAGAAGTTCATGTAGTGCTAGGTACTACTTGGAGACGGTTAAGTTAAGTAGCTAAAGTCTATATACACATATCCGAAAAAATGTCTTCATATATATACATGTATACGGTGATGTTATCATACTTGTAACCGCAAGGTGGCTAAAAATAAGATAAGGTGTGGGTTCCGCAATATTTACGTGCGCAATCAATCCGCTGACGCTGCACATGGAGGTCAACGAAGCGTCGGTGCCGTGTTTCGCTGGCGACTACGTCGACGACGTGGACCTCCCCGACCTCCTCCCCGCGCTGGAGGACAAGCCAGCCCTTTCGCGCGAAGATTTCATCGCCGACGCGGAACTTCCCGCCATCATCGGTCTCGTTGAGGTGGCGAGCCACCACGAAGCCGAGAAGGCGGCAGATTGCAAAGGAGCATCCGTACGAGGGCCTCGTTAGCGATGATGAGTGAAGGCCGCGCCGCCGCATCCGCAACGTCGCCGCCACGACATTAGGCTCCGGTGAGCATCCGGAGCCCAGCTTTGCTATGTAACATGTCGTCGCAGCGCATTTGTTAGTTTTGGAATATGAATTGCAATGTTGAGTTGTGCCGCATTTTGGATGATCAAGGTTGAATTTCAATGCTCAATGTCTCCCGCGATTATTTTTAAAAATTTACAGTACGGGTTGCTGTATCTGTTCCGCGGAGGCTTTTTAATTCTTAGCTGACCCTTTTAATTTTCGTTAATTCTTTCTTCACCTCTAACAAGTGGGACCCACATGGATAAAAGACCTATACGATCAGATCTGCAAGAAAAGAATAGATAGTTTGCTGTGGAAGTTACACCAGAAATGGTCTTGTGCCGCATTGGCTAGGGTCATGCATCCAACATGGAGTTCACGGTTCGATTCATCACACTATCGAACTTAATTTTATTATCTTCTCTGACAAGTGGGACCCGCACTTGTAATCTAGAACTGTAGATAAATTTTATTAGAAAAATATGGAGGGTCATTTTGCATAAAAGACATCGCCACGTGTCACCTCCTAAATCGATTGGGCTAGCTTTTGCACAGCAAAACAAGTTGTGGGACTACGGTACCTCATTTTGCAAGTTGTGGGACTAATTTGCACATCTCACGCAAGTTGTGGGACTACTAGTGTATATAGCTCCAGTAATTAAAAAGACAGTTAGAGATGGAAGCTATCCACGCGTCGTACGTGATCTAAATCATGTCCCACTCCCACGTAGGACTAAAGCGCAAGTTCTTCTAATACTGAAAATTGAACTGAATCAAAGCAGATCATGCCCACGATAGATTCAGACGATAATTAACTTATGTAAAGCGCGCAGGCGATCACAGGCATGATACAAAATTACCAAAAGATCATTCGGACCGCCAGCTAGCAGCACCAGTCTTTAGTTTACTCCTCGGTCGTAGATCTCCCGACGTAAGCCCAAATATGCTGTGACATGTACGCACCCCTAATTTGGTTACTATTTGCCACTAGCTCGGCTACGTGGAATGCTCCATTTGGATTTGTCAATTTGATGGGAGACAAGATCCAAGTGATCATCAATCCATCGAGCTGGTACGGTAGTGTATATATATTCGATTCGCGATCTAGCGTGTTTTTGACTGGCTCACTTAGTATAACGCCGCCCTTAACTCGTGTCATTTGCTTGAGCACGAAGCCGTCGCAATACTGCGAAACTATATTATTAGAGAAATGGCAGTAGAAAGTACTCTTGTCGCCCTCTAGCATAGATAAAGCTAGAGGAGATTGAAAAGTGATTTGGAGATAGTAGAGCTAGTGACCAGGTAACTCCATCGGTCGATAGATACGCATGACGGGCCGTACGTCGTGTTTAATTACTACTTGATGACAGTGGTCTATTATACTACGGCTGCACTTTCTTGTCGCCAACTTTGGAGGCTGAAATTGTACGCAACTACGCATGTGCATTGGTAGATTACTGTAGGTGTATACATGAAGATGATGTTTTATCTCTAAAGCATAATTGAAAATGCTCCAGCTATATCCTAACTTATATTCTTTCCCGTTCGTGAATAGTTATGGATTAACTTTTTTTTTATTTCACTTCTAAAGTTGGCGTCCCACTTATGCAATTCATAAGATCTTATATTGAATTTCTGCATAGTTAGAATATGCACATAACCCCAGAAGCAAATAAAGACAAACATTTCGTATAAGGAAACATGGAGATTGCTTATAACACCTATAGCGGTGAATAGTCGATCCATAGATAACTACGCAACCATCCATTATAATATAATAAATTGTCCAAGGGGTCGCTAGAAAGCCAACCGCTTTCTAAGTTTGATCAAGTTTATACATATAAAAAAGTAAATAGTTATAATACTAAATTAATATCAATATATTCCCCATAAAGTATCTTTTAAATGTGTTTATTTAATGGGTGTGACTAGTTCCCAGTCGACTGAGAACTAACTTCGTTCACAGTCAGACGATGTTATTAAATTTTAGTTATAAACTCATGTTGCAACTTATGACTAGCATGAATCATGACGCAAATCAAATGCTATAGGACTTGACTGAGCACCAAGTTAGCCGAGTACGTGTCCCCTGGTGTGGCATCAGCTGCCAACTGAATCGCACTGAGACAAAATCGTGTTGACCAAACTCTGATCAGCCGCCAAAGTTGCTCGATTACCGCGGGCCTACCTCCAAGTTTGTTACACTAATCCAAAAGGCAGTAAGAGATGGAAGCTAGCCGCGTGTGGCTCATATCATGTCTTACATATCCAACGTCGGTCTAAAAGCGCAAGTTCTTTCGTTGTAAAAACGATCTGAAATTTCATTGTTTTTTTTAACTCTAAGCAGAGTCACGTCCACGATTGATTCAGATGATAATTTACACATAAAGTGCGCAGGCGATCAAATGTACGATCGGTTCAAAATTACCAAAAGATCGTTTAGATCGCCAAGCTAGCTGCACAAGCCCTTTGTTTACTCCTCGGCCGTAGATCTCCCTACGTAAGGTCGTAAGCCCAAAATTGCCGTGACATGTACGCACCCATATTTTGCGAGTAGGAAAATTGAAACACTGCTTTCTTCTCCCCCCCAACTCGCTCTCCTCCCTCTACAGTTCCTGCGGCCTCCTTCTCTCTCGCCGGGCCTCTCCCTCCTCCTCTCCGCCGGGGTAGCCGGCCGGAGATGGAGTGGAGATGGCGCCGGAGTAGATAGGGTTAGTTCTAGGTTTCGTTTTTGTCCTCTATGGCGTATGGCGCTCATGCCGGGAGGGAAGTGGCAGATCTCATCGGCCAGATCTGGCACTGCCTTGCTCCCCTTCTCTTCCTCGTCGAGCTGCGGTGGTCGGAGCTGGAGACGAGGCGATGGAGGGAGGCGAAGATCTCCATAAATAAGGCCGTCCTGGGCGTATCTGCTGGCCTGATGTGCAGTGGCAGTCCCCTTCTTCTTCCTCGTCGTGGTGACGAGAGGAAGAAGTTTCTGCTTGTTGTTTTCAGATGGTCGTTGCATCCGCGGCAGAGAAGATTGGCTTCTTCTCGGAGGATCTACACGGCGCCTCTGTCGCCGGATCTTATGGCTGGAAGGCAGCCCCTCCTTCCTTGTATGGTGGCGACAGGCCGCCTGCAAGACCCTCGGAGGATCTCTACGGCGCCACTGCCGCCGTATCCCAAGGCCGAAGGGCGGCCCCTCCTTCCTCGTGCGACGGCTTCAAGCCGTCCTCAGAGCAGCAACTTCCTCCGTCAAGCTTTTTTGCCGACTCGGAGGTTCTTCAAGCTCGACGGAGTTGGCTCCCACCGTTGTGCCCCAAGTGGTCTCGTCCCCGACGGCACAGAGGTTGACTCCGTCGAGCTTTGCAGCGGTGAAGCTGGAGTTGGACCTGATCGCTTTTTTCATTTTCTTCTTGAGGTCCTCACTGTAATTTCCAAGGGCTTGCTTGTAATTTCCTATTTCCTCCTGGCCTTATCTGTAATTTGTAATTCCACCGCTGATGAATCGAAGCCCTAGGTCCTTCGGGGCCCTTCCTGTTCAAAAAAAAAAAATATTTTGCGAGTAGCTCGGCTGCGTGGCTCGCTCGATTTGGATTTGTCAATTGATGGGAGACAAGATCAAACGTGATCATCAATCGATCAGCTGGTAGTGGTTTACATATTCGATTCGCAATCTAGCTCTTGACCTGGGCAAGTAAATTAGTGTGCATGTAAATTGCATGAATATTCTCCAAAAGAAACGGTGTTTTAACTCTAAAGCATGACTTAACATGCTCTAGCTTAATCTTAACTTCATTTTCTTTTATAAGGACAATTTAGCCTGATGACTTGTCCACTTTGCTAGGGCCCGCACGGCACATCATTTTAGAGTGCAAGACATGCCAGGTGGAATCAGCAAGTATTCTACGGAATATTGATTATCTTGTTAGGGTTTCGTTTGAATGTAGGTTGATGCATGTAGCTCTAGACTACCGAGTATATAGTGGGGAGTTTGATGGGGGTGGCAACGCCGGACGTTGCGGGCCACACCGTGGCTTTGCCATCCCCAACGGTCTTCCAACTCACACTGCACGCTTGATGGAGTGAAGACGAGGTCTTGGGGTACATATGTACGGTATCAACTCAAAGTAAACATATTGGTTAATGATCATGTTAAAACTTACAAGACATATACATACTTTAGATAGGAGGAAGTAACTCACTTCAATTTGGTTAGGAGTATACGATTCGAATTCGCGTGTCAGCCAAATACTCATATTTCTAGAATCAAATTATTGTTCCAAATTTTGGGCTCCATTAATTCACGAGAGCTAAATAGAAACCAAGGTGTAAGCGTATTTAGTTCAAACTCGGAACAAGTATGTTGACTTACCAGGAAACGAGAGAAACCAACCCAGAACTTTTTTCCCTTAAAATGTACTGATTAGTTCGTCGACATGATCGAAATGGGTGATATCGGTTGGCATGCTCGTTTATAATTACGAGCCTATACCGGCCGTACCTTTCGTCGTTGACCAACTTGGTAGGCACAGCATGAACACTACAGGAATCGCCGCATACGCCGACGGCCGGCTGCCCTCGGCGTAGCCACGCCTGGCCCTCGGCGTAGGCTACGCCGACGGCAGCCCTCGGCGTAGACCCTCGGCGTCTAGGTCCCTCGGCGTAGCCAGCCTCGCCGTCGGCGTATGGTTGACCCTCGGCGTACGCGACCTACGCCGACGGCCCGCTGGGCCCCTCGGCGTCGCTGCCCTCGGCGTCTCCTGGCGGCGGGACGTCGCCGTTAACGGCGCATCGGCATACGCCGACGGCAACCCCCTCGGCGTACAGCAGGTTTCCGGTGACCAACGAGGCGACGTGGCACAAGCTGGCGGCGCCACCTGTGCGTGTACGCCGAGGGCAACCCCCTCGGCATATGCACGTGCATGCATGGGACACGTGGCGCGCCTGCCGAGCTCATCTCCTACGCCGAGGGCAACCCCCTCGGCATAGACCTGACCAAATGGTCTATGCAGGGGTCTATGCCGACGGCAACCCCCTCGGCATATAGACCTGTTTAATTTTTTTTTTCGTTTTCCAGTTCCAGTTCCAGTGCAATCCAGTTCCAGTTCCAGTTCATATAATCCACCAAATTCACATAAATATCATATAATCGACCAAATTCATCCAAATTCGTCATAATTCACGTAAATAGCATGAAATCCACATAGTAGCATACAAATACATCCAAATTCATCCAAAATCACCATAATTCACATAAATAGCATGAAATCCACATAGTAGCATACATGGTGCATGTAGTAGCATACAAGAGGAGAGTGCCATGTCATCCAATACATAGTAGTAGGTAGCAAATGATGGCAAGCAAGAAGCCCGGTGCTGACTAGCGGAGGAAGGACCCGGGCGGGGTGTGTCCGCCCACATCGTTGGCGAAACGAGCACCCCGGGGTTTCGCTCCGGTAGAAGCTGCAGAAGAACCACCTGGAGAAGGACCGGTAGCACGCCCAGGAGAAGTCGACGGAGAGGCACCGGGAGTAGTCCCGGGAGTAGTCGACGGAGAGGCACCAGCAGAACGCCCGGAGACCGACCACCTTCATGAACCGGTGTGACCTCGCGCCCACCCGGCGATGCCTGGTTCCCGGACCATCCCGTTCCCTACGTGTTCCCTACATGTTAGCAACTTGCGAGGCAAAGGAAAGTGGTAACTACCGGTTTGGCAAAGAACTTACCTCCGGTGTGGATCCGTAGTAAGTCGCAGCGAAAGCTGCCCTCGATGGCATGATAGGCATGTCCCCCGCCACGGTAACTCGATCCGGTGGCGGTGTACCGGTAGACATAGAGATCATCATTTCCTGCAAGATAGGTTACAAGTTAGGCTTTGCAGAAATAAAGCATCAAAGCGAGACTTGTCATCTACTTGCGCGAGAAGAAAGATTCAGACTTACTCCTATATACGCCATGTAGGCCGTATTCTGCCTATTCCACGGGCAGCGGCTCTGCTGATAAGCTTCATTACAGGCTTCGAAGGCCGCCTCGAACTCAGGCTACAATTTCAGAAACAATGAATCTCGTAAACACTTAGCCATGTAGGAAGGAAAACCGGAAAGAGGATGAAAATGAGGAAAACTTACATCGTAGGCGGGTGGACGAGCAGGCCGTGGACGAGGCTGGGGGCTGTCGGCGGTGAGGGTATGCTTGAGGCGCGTGTAGCTCGTGGAGTGGGTAGGCTTGACCGCCTTATTCATCCAAGGGAAACGGCCATGCGGACGCCCGTGCCCCGACGAGGACCAACGACTCCTCGTCGACCGGAATGCTCAAGGGGTCATCCACCTCGGGGTGACGAGACTTGACCATGTCGCGGTAGTCCTCCTTGGCGGCCTTGGCATTGCCGTAGTGCTGTAGGCTGAGGCAATGCGGGATTGGGCTTACGCCGTCCGCATCATGTCATATATCCGGGCATCATGAAGCACCACCCCGGGTGGTGCCTCGGCCACCTGCATCGCGAAAAGAAAAGTTAAGCGTACCACAAATGAGACATGGCGGGAAATGAATGAAGGTCGTTCCATGTATATACATACCTTTTTCCCCTTGAAGCGGGTGTAGTCGCGGTTTCCCGCGCGAGTGTGTGCCACCGGTGCCTCGGTTCTCCATGTTACGCCTCGACACGGCTGCAAACTCCTCGTCTGCCCGAGCCACCTCGCCCTAATCAGCTCCTCCCATGCCTCCCTATGCTGCTCGGCCCACTCCGGACAAACCTGAAAACGCAATACCGAGCTCAAGATAATTCAATGAAAACTTAGCAGCAATGTAGAATCTCATTGACATTTTACTCACCGACATGTACTCCTCAATGGTCATTGCCCATTCGTCCGTAGGCTCGTTACCAACATAGTACTCCTTCTTGACCCTCTTACCCTTGTTAGCCCGAAGGCACTAGCGCTGGTGAACTTTTGGTTGTACCACTGTCTGCGGTGTCAACCTCTCGCAAGCGCCACGCAAAGTGAGACGCGCCTGCGTGTCATGCTCCGGGTCCACACGATAGAAGCACTTCAATCATGCATAAATCAGTTGTGAAAGTCATGAGTTAGCACATTAGGGTCATCAACTATGAACGGTGCTCGAGAAATATATGCCTTACCCGAACTTGGTGGTCACGGCCTCGGCAGTCGTCGCGAAGCCTACGGCGGGGGCATCCTCATAGTCCGCCCAAGTAGTGGCTAGCTTCGTCGGGCCACCGGGGACCGTGCTAAGGGGAGTGTATCTGCCGGGCCGAACTTCTTAATCAGAGCCCCAAGCAAGGCTGTTAGGCATGCGGGGGGGCTTGGCATCCCATGTCCGATTCTCTGCAAATAAATCACACATTAGTACACATGCCAAATTGTTTATTATGCCCAAGATGAAAATACATGTTCGAAATTTCTGAAGTAGTACACTTACTCATCGCTCGAAGGAATGATAAGGGCCTTGTCATCATGGGTCTTCGGCTCCTTCCTCGCATCGGGGACTCTAGCTTCTCCACGAGGCTTCAAGGGCTTCGGCGCACCCCCATCCTCCATCACCTCCAACTCAGCCCTAGAGTCCGACTCGTGTGTAGACTCCGTCTCCATCTCCACCTCCCCACTAGACGGACCCTCTGGGTACAACTCAGGAGCCACGTCGCCGGAAGCGGAGGGTGGCTCGTCAAAGTCCATGTGTACCCCGCCGCCACCTCGTCCTCCACCTCGTCCTCCTCGTCCTCGTCCTCGACCTCCACCTCGTCCTCCTCGACCTCGTCCTCCATCGGTACCATCGGCGTAACGCGGATTTTGCACCGGGGCTCGATCACTCCGTCTAGTGGGTCTAGGAATATTCCTCTTCACCTGCGCCGGCGTCTTAAGCAAGCTCTCGGAGTCTGCTCTTGCCGCTGCTCATATTGTCCGATCACCTGCATTGAGAAGAATAAAACGAGTTAAGCACAAAGACATATTATATGAAGATACTAAGAATAAAAGGCACAATGCAATTAAGAAGCATGTTGACATAATAAAATGAAGATACTAAGAATAAAAGGCACAATGCAATTAAGAAGCATGTTGACATAATAAAATGAAGATACTAAGAATAAAAGGCACAATGCAATTAAGAAGCATGTTGACATAATAAATACTAAGAATAAAAGACCCTCACCAGCCATCATCGCTCTCATGCTCACTCTCATACTCCATCTCTTTCTCTTTCTCTTTCTCTGGCCCACTATCACTATCACTATCTTGTGAGTACAAAGTTGAAGGGTCGACGGGTGGAGGCTCATCATAATTGTCATTCGCCTCAAGTAACTTCTCGAGCATAGATATGTCCTTTAGATCCACCACTGACTCACCACGAGTTTCTGCATCGTTCCCGAGGTCCACTTGAACAAACGGTTCTAAAATATATTCCCCGAAGTCCTGTTCCTCTTGATAGAAAATCCCCTCGTATGTCACGGGGTCAATGTTGTTGTAATCATCCTCAGAGGGAATCGGTAGGTTACCATGTGGCGATACCGGAAGACGACTTCCCAACCCTTGAGTTCCGCTTTACGGCATGGGTAGGGCAAATAATAAACTTGCTTGGCTTGGTGAGCCACAATAAAGACATCGGCTCCGCTATAGGTGGTTGAAGGCTTAACTTCAACTAACCCAATGGACTTATCACTTCTCTGTCCACCTATTGGGTCGAACCAATGACACTTGAACACGACGATATTGAGTTGCACGTTCGTACGATTGAATGTCAACTCGTATACACTTTGTAACCTTCCGTAGTAATCAAACTTGTTGGCTCCTTTGGTGAAGACCCCGGTATTTATCGTTTTGGGATTCGCCGGCCCTTCCGGTGCGTCTACGTGTGGAAGCGAAACCCATTCACATCATACTTCTCATACTTGGTCACCTCACGGCTACAACCTTGGGAAACACATTTCAACTCATCTATCATATCAACGTTTCTCTCACGGCCCTACAAGAACATTTCAAATTTGTTGTGTGCATTAGTTACGTGTAATAAGAGGGACAAGTCACGTGTTGCAATGTAAGAGGAAAGGTTAGAAATTACTTTTTCCATGAACCATGTCACAAAGTTTTTATTAATTCCGGGAGCACCGTCTTTCGGTAGAGTGTCCATCTCCGAGGTTTCGGGCAATTCATCATACGGCCACATTTCATCCAGTGAATTCGCTGAAAGGAGAAAATAAGCATTAGACCGAGACGAGGTTACTAGCTGCAAAGTAATTTGTTCACCATTTTACCTTACGAATGGGATCACTTCCTCCATGTTCATAAGCACATATAGCATTATACAATCCTTCTCTTCGTTCTCCAATTTATATTTTGTTCCTTTACCAGCCTTGCCACCGGGGAATTGGAATAGTTTTAGCTTGGGGTCATTCTCGGGCACGTCG
Organism: Lolium rigidum; assembly: GCF_022539505.1. Taxonomy (NCBI): domain Eukaryota; kingdom Viridiplantae; phylum Streptophyta; class Magnoliopsida; order Poales; family Poaceae; genus Lolium; species Lolium rigidum. Next base: position 311,295,365 of record NC_061510.1, on the reverse strand, counting down.
ACATTGTAACGAGTGACCGGGTTATGCTTGAGTGGGAACATCATCGGGATAGTACGTTGTCGCGGCATCTCGCCATCTCCCGAAGGCATATTGCCTCAGCTATGCATGCTTCAATCTTGGCCTTGTTTCCGAGTTATCTTTCGAATATACTTAAACTCTCTCTCAATACGGAACGCCAACGAAACCGCACCGGACCACCCAAGAGTGCCTCGTTGGCGAGGTGCACAATGAGATGTGCCATCGGAGTAAAGAAGCCCGGCGGAAATATCATCTCCAAATTGCATAGCAACTCCGGCCTTGTATGTTGTAGCTTTGCAATAACCTCGGGACATATACTGCAGCACGGAGCGTGCGGAAGAAATGGCTCAAGCTGCGCAAGCACTCGCCGGACTTTCTCGGGGATATACCCTCGAAGCATCACCGGCATGAGCCGCTGAATCCATATATGATAGTCGTGACTCTTGAGCCCGGTGACTTTTCCCGTCGAAAGATTAACTCCCTTACTCATATTCGAGCAATAACCATCCGGGAACATCACGACGTATTTGAGCCACGCGAATGCCTCCTTCTTTTGGATGGAATCAAGGCAGAAGTTGGCATGCGGCTTGAACCAATTCTTTTGACGGCCAATAGGACGCTTCATGTGTAATTTTTCCCTATCACGGAGGATCTCAATATCGACTCTAGCCTTGACATTATCCTTTGACTTCCCGGGAATGTTCGGGCATGTGTGAAAGACGGACTCCGCGACATTCTTTACGGTGTGCATCACATCGATGTTATGCGGAAGTTCGAGGTCCTTGTAATACTCGAGCTTCGTTAAAGCCGCCTCGTGAGTCCAGTTGTGCGTTACACCATATCCCTCAAATTGATGGCCAGTTGGCGTCGCTGCCGGCACGAGAGCACGTAGCTCGGCTTCAACAAGTGTACCATCAAACTTCGGCACATCTTTTTTCATGCACAACTTTGCCCTTCTTGAAGTTCTTTTTGTCTTCTCTAAACGGATGCCTCCTTTTGAGGAAGCTGTCGATTCGTGTCAAACGCAACATACTTGCGACCCTTACGTAGCCAAAGGAACTCAAGCCGATGCTACACCTTGGGCATGGCCACTTACCAGTTGTACACCATCCACATGTTAGGGCGTACCCGGGCATGTCATGCATGGTATACGCAACCAAACTCTCATGCAGAAGTTTGTCTTCGATGCTCGGTCGTACGTCAATGTCCCGTGGTGCCAAGAGTGGTTCAAATCTTCCACAATCGGCTGCATGTAGACACTCAAATTCTTCCCGGGTAATGAGGGCCTGGAATGATCGGCGACGAAACATGGTCTTCCTCGTCATTAGGACTCCGGGAGGGAGATTGAGCGGAATAACAAACACGGGCCAGCAACGTAATGGTGGCGGTGGACATACCATATGGATTGAAGCCATCGTTGCTATCGCAATTCGACATTCCGAGCCTCGGCTGCCTTAAGGCGGTGTTTTGTATCGAAGTTCTTCCATGCCGTACCATCGGATGGATGTCCCATCTTCAACTTGTTGTTTTCGTCCACGAATCTCTTCCCATACTTGTGCCACGTCATCCGTTTGGCTGTCTCCTCGTGCATGTAAAGCCGCTGGATTCTTTTTATGAATGGGAGATATCGAAGAATCGACTTTGCGGTGCTTGACTGCCTCACACGACCATCCTTTCCCGTTACCTCTTCATACCTAGGCCGCTTACGGATGGGACGGTACTTGTCCTCCGCATACTTGTCTCCAAAATAGAACGCAGCCTTTCGGACAACGATCTATCCTTTGATAATCCATGTTGAGGTCCTTCATAATTCTCCTCGTCGCGTGCGGGCTTTGAGGCGAGACAATGATCTTTGGGCAACATGTTACCGGTTGTTTTCGAGACTTGCTTCAAAGCCCTCACGGGTGGTGTTGTACCGGGTCTTGTCGGCTAGACATTGGGAGATGGCATCGAGCTGAGAAATCGCGGCGCCCTCGTACGAGAGGCCTCTTAGCCGCGGCAATCATATCATAGAAGGCCTTCGCGGTTGGCTCTGGTTCCTCCGGTTACGGCGGCGCCTCCGGTTCGGCGGCGCCTCCGGTTCCGGCGGCGCCTCCGGTTATGGCGGCGAATCCGGGACATCGGCATGGACGAGATCATCTAGAAAGTCTCTAACTCCATCGTACGCATTGCCATTGAGCCGTTGCCGCATCACCTCACCTCTGTCACGTTCGCGCTCATCAAAGTCGATTTCCGTGACGTACCCATGCATATACCCATATTGCGGAAGGTGTCTATACATTTCATCCTTCCCACGACGTTGACGCTTCACGCAGCGAACACGGGGGCAAAGTGCCCGAACCAGCCCCTTTGTACCACGCGCTAACTCATTCACTAGAAAATGGGTCTTCCTTGTCCACTCATCTGTTTTCTCGGTCGCACTAACACGCTCATTGTACATCCATCCATTATCAGCCATCCTCTCGCTTTATTGGGAGCCAAACCACGGACATAGCATTTATATCAAATAGGAAATTAAATGCATCATATTTTTATTTATTTTACCGGGCGAAACGCATGCATCAACCTACATCTCTACTAGGTGGGCTCCTAGCAGCCGCCGGATCCGTAGTTGGCTACGTTCTCCATGCTCTACCCCGGTCCAAGTCAGAATTTCGGCGAGCACCTCCCCGCTGCTCTCCCGATACACGTCTCGGCAAAAAGCCGAGAGGATGTGCATCCGGAGAACAACGGGGAGGCGCCGCCGAAATCGCGACTCGGACCGGAGTAGAACATGGAAAACGTAGACAACTACGCATCCGCCGACTTGTCCCGTAAATGCCGCAAGCGTTACGGTTCAAAATATGCGGACCACTAATGCATATTTATCCGCGTAACGCTCGCGGACGGGAAGTGACACCTAGGTTACGCAACTTGACTTGGAAATTGAATCTAGTGACATAAGAAAATGCGGAGAAGGGGGCGATGTTTTAGCTCACCCTCGGCTGTAGAGGAAGTCGTTCAACAACCGAGTGTCGATGTCGGCGACCGTCAAGAAGTGCGTCAAGATCTGGGATCGTCACGTCGGGGTGCTCATGACGAGGCGGTCACCACATGGCCTATTTTTGTTTCAATCAAAACAAAATTACATTGTTAGAACAAATTCACATTTGAACAAATTCACATTTGAATTTCTATTTCCATTATTAAACAAATTCATTTCTATTTCTACTACACATTTCGATTTCATTTCTATTTTTTTCTTCCAAATTTCCACTATTCTATTTCTATTACTATTTCAAATCAATTTTATTTTATTTCTTTCAACTATTTTCACTATTCTATTTCTATTAGCAGTATTGTATTTCTATTACAACAATTAAAGCAAATAGAAAAATAAAAGACGAGGGAGCTAACCCTAGCTTACCTATGCGAGGGAAGAGGGGCCGAGCGGGGGAGAGGAGGAGGGCGGCACGGCAGGGGAGAGGAGGAGGGCGGCACGGCAGGGGAGAGGAGGGCGGCCGGCTAGAGGGCGGTGAGGGAGGAGGAGGGGCGGCACGGCGGGGGAGAGGAGGGTGGTGGCGGGGGCGGAGCCTGCGGCGGGCGGCGGGGAGGGGCGTGCGGCGGGCAGTGAGGGGAGGAGGAGGGGCGGCACGGCAGGGGAGAGGAGGGTGGTGGCGGGGGCGGAGCCTGCGGCGGGCGGCGGGGAGGGGCGTGCGGCGGGCAGTGAGGGGAGGAGGAGGGCGGTGAGGGAGGAGGGCGGCCGGGGGCGGTGAGGGGAGGAGGGTGGCGGCGGGGAGGGGCTCGCGGCGGCGGGGAGGGGCCTGCGGCGGCGGGAGGGCGGCACGGGCGGGTTGGGGGGGGGGCAGTGAGGTTTGGGGGCGGCTCGAACGGGTCCGGCTCGACCCGTTCAAGTCCTAACCCTAGGGGCTATGCCGACGGCCAGGGGTATGCCGAGGGTAGCCGTCGGCATAGCCTTTTTTTTATTTCCTATTTTTTCTTTTTCTTTTACAAATGCTTTTTCACAAATCCAATTTCGGCGAAGTTTATATCCAAATTGTTCAGAAAAACATGATCTACCCAAATATAAACTTTGTTTCAACTTTTGAACAAATAAATTTGACAATAATTATATTTGGGAATTCAACATGCAAACTTGTTTAATTCATAACTCTTTATCTACAATTCCAAATTTAGCAAATTTTATATCTATTTGCATCAGAAAAGTGAGAGGAATTCAAATATCACATTGTCATGCATCTTTGGCATCATCTATGAGTTGTCCAAATTAAAACTTGCAAATTGAATTAAAACTATATGTGAGGGTGTTATCATTTCATGTGAATTGTGAGCACCCCACTTAATTTTTGCTTGCACCTACCATCTTGCCATGTCATCATGCATGATATTGCGTATTGCATTTACCTGTATTAATTTGTGCTATTACTCTCCTTGTATGTGCTATTTGGTTCTTCCTGAGTAGACACCGACGCAGAGCAGTTCCATAATGCATACTAGTAAATAAAACAAGGATCATCCCATATGATATCAAGTTTCTCTCCGGTTCAACTCCGAGGGAGTTCCCCCCTATACATGCATAATCTGCCTAAGTGTAGGAACCCCCTGTCCGAGAAGCCGGACACACCTGGGGGGTAGCCTTGGATATAAAACCATCTCAAATCACTTTTGTGCATTCCATGTGGACACACACAAGTTTTGGGGCCATTCCCTTGATCTGATGCTCGATTTCCAATGAAACCCTAGTTCTGTTGACCGCGCGGTCTACCCCTTTGACTGCATCCCATCGGGGGTCCCCCGGTGGGCATATGCCTCCATTTGAGCTTGGTTAGGTCATAGGTACATGTGGAAACAAGGATCATCACATATGATCCCAAGTTTCTCTCCGGTTCAACTCCGAGGGAGTTCCCCCTATACATGCGAATCCGCCTAAGTGTAGTAACCCCCTGTCCGAGAAGCCGGACACACACGGGGGGTAGCCTTGGATATAGAACCATCTCAAATCACTTTTATGCATTCCATGTGGACACACACAAGTTTTGGGGCCATTCCCTAGATCCGATGCTCGATTTCCGACGAAACCCTAGTTCTGTTGACCGCGCGGTCTACCCCTTTGACTGCATCCCATCGGGGGTCCCCCGTTGGGCATATGCCTCCATTTGAGCTTGGTTAGGTCATAGGTACATGTGGAAACAAGGATCATCCCATATGATATCAAGTTTCTCTCCGGTTCAACTCCGAGGAGTTCCCCCTATACATGCATAATCTCGCCTAAGTGTAGGAACCCCCTGTCCGAGAAGCCGGACACACACGGGGGGTAGCCTTGGATATAAAACCATCTCAAATCAATTTTGTGCATGCCATGTGGACACACACAAGTTTTGGGGCCATTCCCTAGATCCGACGCTCGATTTACGACGAAACCCTAGTTACGTTGACCGCGCGGTCTACCCCTTTGACTGCATCCCATCGGGGGTCCCCCGGTGGGCATATGCCTCCATTTTAGCTTGGTTAGGTCATAGGTACATGTGGAAACAAAAATCATCCCATATGATATCAAGTTTCTCTCCGGTTCACGTACGAGGGAGTTCCCCCCCTATACATGCGAGATCTGCCCAAGTGTAGGAACCCCCGTCCGAGAAGCCGGACACACCTGGGGGTAGCCTTGGATATAAAACCATCTCAAATCACTTTTGTGCATTCCATGTGGACACACACAAGTTTTGGGGCCATTCCCTAGATCCGATGCTCGATTTCCGACGAAACCCTAGTTCCGTTGACCGCGCGGTCTACCCCTTTGATCGCATCCCATCGGGGGTCCCCGGTGGGCATATGCCTCCATTTGAGCTTGGTTAGGTCATAGGTACATGTGGAAACAAGGATCATCCCATATGATATCAAGTTTCTCTCCGGTTCAACTCCGAGGGAGTTCCCCACTGTACATGCGGAATCCGCCTAAGTGTAGTAACCCCCGTCCGAGAAGCCGGACACACCAGAGGGTAGCCTTGGATATAGAACCATCTCAAATCACTTTTGTGCATTCCATGTGGACACACACAAGTTTTGGGGCCATTCCATAGATCCGATGCTCGATTTCCGATGAAACCCTAGTTCCGTTGACCGCGCGGTCTACCCCTTTGATCGCATCCCATCGGGGTCCCCGGTGGGCATATGCCTCCATTTGAGCTTGGTTAGGTCATAGGTACATGTGGAAACAAGGATCATCACATATGATCGCAAGTTTCTCTCCGGTTCAACTCCGAGGAGTTCCCCCTATACATGCATAATCCGCCTAAGTGTAGTAACCCCCTGTCCGAGAAGCCGGACACACCTGGGGGGGTAGCCTTGGATATAGAACCATATCAAATCACTTTTGTGCATTCCATGTGGACACACACAAGTTTTGGGGCCATTCCCTAGATCCGATGCTCGATTTCCGACGAAACCCTAGTTCACGTTGACCGCGCGGTCTACCCCTTTGATCGCATCCCATCGGGGTCCCCGGTGGGCATATGCCTCAATTTGAGCTTGGTTAGGTCATAGGTACATGTGGAAACAAGGATCATCACATATGATCTCAAGTTTCTCTCCGGTTCAACTCCGAGGGAGTTCCCCCTATACATGCGAGATCCGCCTAAGTGTAGTAACCCCTCGTCCGAGAAGCCGGGACACACACGGGGGTAGCCTTGGATATAAAACCATCTCAAATCACTTTTGTGCATTCCATGTGGACACACACAAGTTTTGGGGCCATTCCCTAGATCCGACGCTCGATTTCGACGAAACCCTAGTTCCGTTGACCGCGCGGTCTACCCCTTTGATCGCATCCCATCGGGGGTCCCCGGTGGGCATATGCCTCCATTTGAGCTTGGTTAGGTCATAGGTACATGTGGAAACAAAAATCATCCCATATGATATCAAGTTTCTCTCCGGTTCACGTACGAGGGAGTTCCCCCTATACATGCGGAATCCGCCCAAGTGTAGGAACCCCCGTCCGAGAAGCCGGACACACCGGGGGTAGCCTTGGATATAAAACCATCTCAAATCACTTTTGTGCATTCCATGTGGACACACACAAGTTTTGGGGCCATTCCCTAGATCCGATGCTCGATTTCCGACGAAACCCTAGTTACGGTGACCGCGCGGTCTACCCCTTTGATCGCATCCCATCGGGAGCCCCCGGTGGGCATATGCCTCCATTTGAGCTTGGTTAGGTCATAGGTACATGTGGAAACAAGGATCATCACATATGATCTCAAGTTTCTCTCCGGTTCAACTCCGAGGGAGTTCCCCCCTATACATGCATAATCTGCCTAAGTGTAGTAACCCCCTGTCCGAGAAGCCGGACACACCTGGGGGGGTAGCCTTGGATATAGAACCATCTCAAATCACTTTTGTGCATTCCATGTGGACACACACAAGTTTTGGGGCCATTCCCTAGATCCGATGCTCGATTTCCGATGAAACCCTAGTTACGTTGACCGCGCGGTCTACCCCTTTGATCGCATCCCATCGGGGTCCCCGGTGGGCATATGCCTCCATTTGAGCTTGGTTAGGTCATAGGTACATGTTGAAACAAGGATCATCACATATGATCTCAAGTTTCTCTCCGGTTCAACTCCGAGGAGTTCCCCCTATACATGCATAATCTGCCTAAGTGTAGTAACCCCCTGTCCGAGAAGCCGGACACACCTGGGGGGGTAGCCTTGGATATAGAACCATCTCAAATCACTTTTGTGCATTCCATGTGGACACACACAAGTTTTGGGGCCATTCCCTACATCCGATGCTCGATTTCCGACGAAACCCTAGTTACGTTGACCGCGCGGTCTACCCCTTTGATCGCATCCCATCGGGGGTCCCCGGTGGGCATATGCCTCAATTTGAGCTTGGTTAGGTCATAGGTACATGTGGAAACAAGGATCATCACATATGATATCAAGTTTCTCTCCGGTTCAACTCCGAGGAGTTCCCCCTATACATGCATAATCGCCTAAGTGTAGGAACCCCCTGTCCGAGAAGCCGGACACACACGGGGGGTAGCCTTGGATATAAAACCATCTCAAATCAATTTTGTGCATGCCATGTGGACACACACAAGTTTTGGGGCCATTCCCTAGATCCGACGCTCGATTTACGACGAAACCCTAGTTCGTTGACCGCGCGGTCTACCCCTTTGATCGCATCCCATCGGGGTCCCCGGTGGGCATATGCCTCCATTTGAGCTTGGTTAGGTCATAGGTACATGTGGAAACAAAAATCATCCCATATGATATCAAGTTTCTCTCCGGTTCACGTACGAGGGAGTTCCCCCTATACATGCGGAATCCGCCCAAGTGTAGGAACCCCCTGTCCGAGAAGCCGGACACACCGGGGGTAGCCTTGGATATAAAACCATCTCAAATCACTTTTGTGCATTCCATGTGGACACACACAAGTTTTGGGGCCATTCCCTAGATCCGATGCTCGATTTCCGACGAAACCCTAGTTCCGTTGACCGCGCGGTCTACCCCTTTGATCGCATCCCATCGGGGGTCCCCCGGTGGGCATATGCCTCCATTTGAGCTTGGTTAGGTCATAGGTACATGTGGAAACAAGGATCATCCCATATGATATCAAGTTTCTCTCCGGTTCAACTCCAGGGAGTTCCCCCTATACATGCAGAATCTGCCTAAGTGTAGTAACCCCCTGTCCGAGAAGCCGGACACACCTGGGGGGGTAGCCTTGGATATAGAACCATCTCAAATCACTTTTGTGCATTCCATGTGGACACACACAAGTTTTGGGGCCATTCCATAGATCCGATGCTCGATTTCCGATGAAACCCTAGTTACGTTGACCGCGCGGTCTACCCCTTTGATCTGCATCCCATCGGGGGCCCCCGGTGGGCATATGCCTCCATTTGAGCTTGGTTAGGTCATAGGTACATGTGGAAACAAGGATCATCACATATGATCTCAAGTTTCTCTCCGGTTCAACTCCGAGGGAGTTCCCCCCTATACATGCATAATCTGCCTAAGTGTAGTAACCCCCTGTCCGAGAAGCCGGACACACCTGGGGGGGTAGCCTTGGATATAGAACCATCTCAAATCACTTTTGTGCATTCCATGTGGACACACACAAGTTTTGGGGCCATTCCCTACATCCGATGCTCGATTTCCGACGAAACCCTAGTTCTGTTGACCGCGCGGTCTACCCCTTTGATCGCATCCCATCGGGGTCCCCCGGTGGGCATATGCCTCAATTTGAGCTTGGTTAGGTCATAGGTACATGTGGAAACAAGGATCATCACATATGATCTCAAGTTTCTCTCCGGTTCAACTCCGAGGGAGTTCCCCTATACATGCGAGAATCCGCCCAAGTGTAGGAACCCCCTGTCCGAGAAGCCGGACACACCTGGGGGGGTAGCCTTGGATATAAAACCATCTCAAATCACTTTTGTGCATTCCATGTGGACACACACAAGTTTTCCAGCGATTCCGACGCTCCGGTGGTCTGTAACTTGGAAAACCCTAGGGCGGGGACCCCACACATCTACCCCTATAGCTTTCTCCGTGCGAGGGTTTACCAGTGGACTTTTTTATTTAGTTTGCTTTGTTTAGGACATATGTACATGGAAACGATAGGTTGGGCATACTTTACCATAAAATAGGCTCCGTTCGAGCCATGGCGGGGGTTTCCACATACAGATCCTGGATTTTACCAACTGGTAGCCCATTATGCGGAAATCGTCAACGCCGGGTACATCCAAGGTTAGCCAAACCTTACATCACACTTGTACATGTATGTTAGGGGCAGAAGCAAGTTTTCCAACAATTCTGACGCTCCGGTGATCTGTTTCTTGGGAAACCCTAGGGCGGGACCCCTAGGGTTAGGGTTTTACCAAGTGATCCGTTAGGGTTATAGTTAGGGTTAGCAATGTATGTGGAAACCCTAGGGTTAGGGTTAGAGTTAGGGTTAGGTTAGGGTTAGAGTTAGCAATGTATGTGGAAACCCTAGGGTTAGGGTTAGGGCTAGAGTTAGGGTTAGGGTTAGAGTTAGCAATGTCGTATGTGGAAACCCTAGGGTTAGGGTTAGGGCTAGAGTTAGGGTTAGGGTTAGGGTTAGAGTTAGGGTTAGAGTTAGGGTTAGAGTTAGGGTTAGGGTTCGGGAAACCGTAGGGCGGGGACCCCGCGGATCTACCCATATGTACATCGATAGCAAATGTTGGGCCTAGTGGCTCCGGTTGACCCGTCTGCGAAGAGCGTCACCCATGCATGGGACCTACATATGCCATCTACATAATTCATACTAGTAAATAAATAATAGAAACATATTATAAAGTAATATGAGAGAGGGAAAAAAATAAAAAAAATAAAAAAATACTATATGCCGAGGGTGGCCGTCGGCATAGGGTGTCCATGCCCTATGCCGAGGGTGGCCGTCGGCGTACGAGTGACGCCGTGAGCGGGCGTCGACGGCGCGGGCTGGGCCAGAGGCGATGCCGGTGCTACGCCGAGGGCCAAGGTGACGCCGACGGCTGCCCTCGGCGTAGCCTCCTCTACGCCGACGGTGTTCATACGCCGACGGTCGGGTTCGTGAGCTGCCCCGGCGAGGCCGTACGCCGACGGCCCCGATAAAAAGCCGTCGGCGTACACTCTGGCCGTCGGCATCTGTCACCATTCCTGTAGTGGAACAGGAACTGTACAAGTATTTTTCTTGTTTCTGACATTTCTTGCTGAGAGAAACAGAATGGAAAAGAGAAGTAAGAACATGAGTTATGGTTCTCTACGAAATGGGTGTGCACAAGTGTTGAACATGCTCTTCTCCGACAGGGCAAAATCGGCCCAGCGGAGGCGGAAAGGCGCGAGTTTCACCTTTTTTTTTTTCCTTTAACAAGGTCCGCCTCTGTTTTACTTGTGTTGTCGATCCATGCATTTGCTGACCACCCCCGTGGACAGGCATATTGTTAGACCATAAGTACGTCTCACGAAGAACAGCGCACACGATTTGCTTCCGAGACTAGGGTTTCCAGAATGAATTGAACATGTGGGTTACGAGGCGTGTCCGTTAATTTTATTTCATACCACAAAACCAAACAGCTTATCGTTTTTGTTATTTTCATACAACATAAACAAAACTTCCGGTCTTATTGTTCTTGTTATTTTTATCCTTTTTATAAAGTAAATACTTTGCTTTGGCGCCGAATATTGTTGAATTTAACCAAGACATATTCTTATTAGTTTATATTCTACAAACCGAATTTTATTCTCTAAAAATAATTTAATTTCGAAGGGAACAATTTATTAGTGTATATGTGCCGTTGGCTTTGCTGGTACCAGAGATACTCCCATACTCGACCACAACTCGTCGTCGTGTGGGGATTTTGAATTTGGTTGCACATTTGAAAAGGATAAAACACAGCTTGAGAATTCCGTGAATTGTTTCATGATAGCACATGGCTGAAAAATAGTTGTATGGCTTAGTTGGCGTCATTGATTTTAGGATTTTAATTATGGAAGTCCATCATTGATAAACGAGTGTGCCTATTTATACTGAACTCTTTAACTAATTAATATATTTTTATGAATGAGTATAATTTACATAGTTGTCATAGTTAACAACGCAATATTGCTAATCTTTACTATTAAATTGCAATAGGTGGCTGCCTGGTGTCACAAACGGACCAACAGACTATTTTCATGGGCCCAGCAGGCCAAGTACGTTGCACGCGGTGAAAAACCTTTACCGGAGCTCCTAGCGCCGCACATCGCGTATTCCACATGGAATCCTTTGTTTCTTTGCCGAGTCCACTCAGAGCACGCAACCATGGACATACCGATATGGAATCCTTCACTTCTTTGGCAAATCGAAGGCAATAAGACCGGATTTGCCTGACTACACTTATAAAGCGAATGGCTTCCACCGGATCGGGGCGGCAGTGGGCTAGACGTACAGCTTCGAGACGGAGGACAGGATGTGGCGGCCGTTGAGGAGGTGGGGCGGACGACGAATCGGGAGGCGAGCTGGATGAGAGGGAACGAACGAAGCCGTAGTCGCCGGCGGCCTGGAAGCACAGCGCGCGACTCCCTTGCTCTCGCGGGTCGTCCGATTCAACGCCCGCCGTGCCGAAGAGGCTTCACACCGGCGGAATCAAACAGGACGGTGAGCAGAGGAACAATAGCAATATTACGCCCAACTGCGCGTTGTCGTGCGTGCCCGCGGAAACAGATGGGGCGCCAGAGGACACCACGGCAAGCGGCGCCGGATGCAAGAAGGTGAGGGGGTCGTGTGACCAGTGAGCTGCAGTGCAAGATGGTGTAGCAGGAGATGGTCAAACGGCGACAAGTACACCCTCTGCAGCTCGCCAACGGTTTCTCGGTATCATCTCGTACCCACCGGTTGGAGCGTTGAGCAACAGCAAGAGCTTCCTCCGCGGCGCAATGGCGTCGTTGTGCGTACATGCAGATGCCTTACTTTGAAGATTTAGCGCATATATACTGCATGTGTATCAGTGTATGTGCACATGCCGTACTACCGTTTGAAGCTGGAATTTGTTCCTGAAACAGCTCCACGGAAGATGGGTCAGTCTGAACATTTTGTCATGTACTGGCGGCAATGGACACCTACCTTTCAACTACACCGTGTTTATACAAACCATAACTATCGACCTCAATTTTATGTTGGAGGGGTACACGCAAGGAAAAGATCAATGCTTTGTCTGATGGCTAGATCATACTAACAATGAAGGTTCAAACTAACATGACTAACCATTAATGATATATAAATCAATATTATTTTTTGTGTCTTATATCTCAGATTTAAGAAATTAAAAATATAGATCGATAAAATATAGTTCGAAAAGTAAAGATTTCATCACAATTTAGATGTAAATCAAAACGACAATTTCTGAAAGCTATTCTTAGTTGAGCAACAACACAAGCATGCTACATCACAATGTGAGAATTTCACAATTTTAAGTTATATGAATTATGTCGGAAGCTAAAACATGGATGCATCAAAACTCACAGTTCGGATTCATATAGTCGGATCTACACTTAGTATAGGAAATGCCATCGTGATATCTTTGGTCTACGTACCAATTCTTCTCTCCAGATGAAACTGGCTGGTTTTGGTCACATGTCGTGGCCTCAAAAGAACTTACTTTGTGAGCCTCCGTGACGATGCAGATTATTTTCCGCTATCGCTGTGACCCATGGGCATGCTTAGATTGGATTGTCATACAATTTAAAGCATGTGAAATGTTATTCATTTAATTTAAGATGACAGTACACTTTCTGCTCCACTGATGTCGTCCGGTCATTCCCAAACTCCCTTTTCCGTAGGTAGCGAGCAGAAAATTTGGCTGGTTCCCTTTTTCGTATGGGCACGGGATAATGCTTTGGAGACGATTTGGGGATATGGGGATGATTTCACTAAAGTTCTTCGTGAAAAAAAAATACTTGCAGATGAGAAGATTAACATACCGCCATACTGGGCCATGGGCTGACATAAATGGGCTCAAAACTTCTCAAAAACAATTCAAGAGTTAGTAGCAAAAAATTTCAAAAAAAATTAGCGGCATTTCTGGTGGGATTTTCTCTCAATGCAATATTGAGAAACAAGACATGATCAAATCATAATATTTAGGAAAACAAAGGGATTTTATCACTACATATCACCTATGGTACAAGCTTACGAATGTCCCGAATAAGTAAGCACCTAATCCTACCTCGTCGCGAAGTGGTGGGGACCCACTACCTGATCTATTTATATTCGACGTAATTGGCATCACCAACAAGGAGGATGTAAGCGGCGTGATTAGAAATGACCAAAAAAATTAGGATATGCTCATGGACATTCAATAATAAAACCAAAATATTTCCTAAATACATGGACTGAAAACTATCCGTAGCAACGCACGGGTATTGTGCTAGTTATTAGTTAAAGTAATTTTTATTAGACAATTGTAATACATATCATAGGAAAAATATAGTTGGTTTCTGCTCAAATTGAACATTATTGTGTAACTAAAAAAACTTCTCTAATAATTTTGGCAATTGCATGTACTGTAGATTGTGTGTGTGCATGCCCTGATCTTTGTTCTGTGTGTTAATATTCTTAAATATCATGAAAGTATAGTAAAGTGTAGACGTAAAATAAATATTTCGATGGGAGTTTCTAGTGTATCATAGCTTATTATATCTATAACAGTGTAATTATAGACTAGCCTATATTAAATTGTTGCCACTACTCCAACACATTTTCGTGCTCAAATATTTTTAACATGTCCATTCTTTGTAATTTGTAGAGCAATTACATCGTTTTATATTAATCAACGGCGAACATAAAAATTATGCGTTGACACAGTTGGTCCACACCTCGACAAGCACACACATACTCTTCACTGCAGCACGTTTGACAATCAATGCTAAAGTCCTCTTGTCGGTTGGAAGAACCATCAGAGAATGTTTCTACCCGTGACTATTTCATGCTTTTGGGTCATAGCTTTGCCTCTGGCCCGCTTGGGCACTAGAAATAATGAAGGACAACCCCTAAGCGTCAATAATTGTCCGAAGCTTTATTGTCATTGGAGATCGGAGCCCCGAATAGCCCTCTCCTGGTCGGAAAGCATCACAAAATTTGTGTATCGGGCGGTCGACACACGTGACCCACCAACTGTCCGTGTATGCTCACGTACTTTTCTGTATAGAGCCTCATTCTTATACTTGGACTTACACATGGCCGCTTAAGAGCGCAAGGCTTATCGCACTATGACCCACATTTCAGGTGGAGATTACCACTTTCTACACACTTGTACTACCCCTGCCACACTCATGCCCGCATGTCAGGTACCGGCACACGCTTTCTGTGGAGACCCGGCATACCACTGCATGGTGTAGTATGCAAGTAACACCAATGAAACACCGTTCCACTAGTATTATATCGCTCAGAGTGGTACAACAGAAACATATGCGGGTCCAAGGTATGTCTATAGAATTACACAAAGACTCTGTTACATAAGATCATCATAGCCTCCTACTTTACAATGAGGTAAAACTGTAAATAAACTCCAGAAGAACGACTCGTAGTCTAGTCCTAACACGAACTCTATTTGTAGAGTAACTACCTATCTACAGAGGCTAAGAATAGATTCTAGCTAAATAGGAGTTAAGTTAAGGAAGCTAGTTCCCTTCTATTGCTAATCTAGGTTTTCTCCTTGTTGGATGTACTGTTTGACTCCTCTGACAGGGTCCTGTCCCTTGAAGAAGTTATTGACTCCTCGGCCTTCGAGTTGTACTGTAGATCCTCCTTCGATGCCTTCATATCTAAGCAGGGGATTTAAGAGTGGGATGAGTACGAGCGTACTCAACAAGTTCATTATAGGAAAGAGGTGTTTAATGCACTAGCTACAGCATTAGACCAGAAAGTCTAATACCAATGCGGGTTTTCATAATCATTTCTTCAAAAGGTTGCTTTTATTCGGGAAGAACTATGTCCGTCGGCCTTCACCGGTTTACTAGAACTTCATGGAGTTCCTTTCCGGCGAGCGTTCGCGAGTTCCATATCCCGGAACAGGGAGTGACGAGTCACGGTTCATTACACTCTGCGAGAGGTGTGTTGTTTTACCCATAAGAGATCTTAACCTTGGTGCCAACCGAGCCGCGTGCTCGTCCACACTTCCTTTGGTGTGAGGCCCGGTATAAGGTCATAGCCAATCATATTCCTCCGCTACCTCGCACACCCACCCTTTGTTGCATACCCCGACCCTGGCTCCTCGCCGGTCCTCTTATACCAATTAAGGATGGACCCCGACCACGACGACAGTCTAGGACTCGTTAACCAAACTCCTTCGCCGGTAGCTGCAACCTATCATAGACCACTTACCGTGGGGAATTAGAATGGGATCCCCACCCCACCGCTTGCCCAACCTGGGTCAAGTGTCTACGGTAAGCGCATCCGTTGATGTACGAGAGGTGGAAATACAATTGACTATTCCGTCCCACTCCAGATCTTATGGTTAACACGAGTTTTACGGCACAAGAATCACTGGACGACATTTGTTGTTTAATCCTAGATGGATATAAACCCTTGCAATGGAACCTCCACCATATCAACACAATCCTTGGTTCCATTGCCCACCACATAGTCATATTCATAGTTATGAAAATAGTGGTTTTGCTTTTTATGCAATAGTGATAAACATAGTACTTTGCAAGTAATTTGGTAAAAATACTCAAATGACATGAGCAAGTGATGTACTTGCCTTTCTTGACCGCAAGATTATGCAGACAAGGTCCTCGATACGCAATAACTCCAAATTCTAAAATAGCATCATCGTCCGGTAAGGACGATGTTTAAAAGATTGCCAAGGATGCAATAATGCATAAGTATGAGATGCAATCGTTCTAAGCGTGACCTAACCCCGATGATTTAGGATTAGTGAGTTGTAATGATTAGTTCAGGGTGTGTTGCACTTTTAGAGTGATTCACAAACAAGGTTCTTATTCAGGTTTGTGTTGGTTTAGGATCATAAGCAAGTGGTAAAATGCATAGTAACAATCATACACATCAAGGAATAGTGGTTGTATAATAAGTAAAGAGCAGTTATCAATTTTAAGTCCTATAGTGCATGGTTGATGATTATTTATTATCTATTTCAAAAGAATAGCTTTTGAAGAACATGTTCTTTAATAAAGAACAAGTATGATAATTAGGTTTGTGGGGTTCTATGGTTTTCTATGGTTCCCATTTGGTTTCTGGAGTAAGGATTAGACGGATCTCAACCATGTTGGTTTCATCATAAGCTAGGACTTTTAGGGTTGAGTTAAGCCTAAGCATCTGTTGCGGTCAGAAACCCACCGGCGAGCAGCGACGGGCAACACAGTAGAGCCGGGAGGCTCCCAGGACTGCGGCTGGCCCTGGTCCCTCCGAGCGACGGCCCGCAAAGATTCGGCACGCACGTCCGATGCTGGTGCAAGGGCGTGCCACCTGACCTATACCTGGTCAGGAAGGTGATGGATTTGCCTCGCTTAGTTTCCTGCATGGCAAACACGTAAACATTAAATACGAGCCTCGATCGGCTCTCAGGTTGTCATGTGAATCGGCTCAAGGAGCCGATCCACCCATGATTCGTACGAGGTGCACGATCACATGGTGGTCCTGCTTGATCAAAATAAAGCTAAAACGACCTACTACGATTTAGGGTTTTCACCACATAATCGGAACATCCTACGCGTGATTGAGCCTGGCGGCCACGCACGGTGATCATAAACCGACCCTAGACAAGGCCTAAAAACCAACACGAAGTTGATCCCGGAACATCCTGTCTAGGGCTAGCAAACTACACCCTACGCGCCACTGGATCCTTCAACCCGTTTGAAAGGCCTAACTATGCAGATATTAAACTAATCCTTGAAGAACAAGGAGCAATCATAACGGATCGGATCTACTAAATAACGATCAAGCGGGGTGCCGCCCTTACACCTATCTTAGGTGTAAGGGCGGCTAGATGTCTAAGGGTTGCACGGATGAAAGCATATGATATGATGAAACAATGCTAACCCTAACACATCTATGATAACTACGTTGCTCGCCATCAACAAGGCTTCAGCACGAGCAACGCATGAACAGTGAATAAACGTGTCATTGCCTAGATCGCAAGATGCGATCTAGGCAGACATGATGCTTACCGGAAGAAAACCCTCGAGACAAGGGAGTTGGCGATGCGCCTAGATTGGTTTGTGGTGAACGTGATTGTTGTTTATTTCAGTAACCCTAGATACATATTTATAGTCCGTAGACTTTCTAACGTGGGAATAATCCCAACCGTGCACGAGCCAAACTCTATCTAACCGACAAGTATCCTACTATATTACAGATACACGGGCAAACTAGCCCAAACTTTGCATATAAGGCCGATTCATGTATTTCTTCATGTATATTCTTCAAGCCCATCTTTAATCGCGGCCCACCTCTGATCCGGTCAAATTCTGGTGATAACACATGCCCCCTGGTTTTGGAAATGACAATTCCAAAATCACTCTGCTTTTTCTTCGTCGGGTCATGTCGTGGCAGAGCAGAACCGTCGCAGTATCCTTCATCATGATGCCTTGCCTCCTCCACTTCTCCGCGTGACCTGGCAATTTTTTTTTGTTGGGCACCACTTCCTCGGAAACTGCTGTGGCATTGAATCTCCACTATATCCCCTTTTATTTAACCGCTCCAAACAGTTCGCTTCTTCATCCCCTTCGCATTAGTACTCCAAAAGCCCTCCTCTGCCACCATGTCTTCTTCCTCCTCTGCCTCGTCGGGTCTTTCCACCGAGTCCTCCTCCTCCTGCGAGCCGACGCCGGAGTGGGACCCGGAGGAGGCCCACGAGGCCAACATTCGCCGCGCCATAGAAGACGGGGACGAGTCCAGCCACGACTTCTCCGTCTGGTCTGAGGACGACAAGTCCTCGACCGACGGGGAAAGCGACCTCCGCTTCCTTGCCGACGGGGAAACGGAGGAGGAGAGCGATGACGATCGCTTCTCCTGGGACGACTTCACCTCCTTCGAGGAGGAGGAGGAGGAGGAGGAGGACGACGACGCCTCCTCCGATGAACCGCCGGCCAAGCACTTCTGCCCCTGGCCAGGGAACCTCAGCGACTTCGACAGCGACGACGACGCTAACGAGGAAGACGAGGACAACGAGGGCCCTGCCGGCGGCCGCGGCAGCAGCGACGACGAGCCCGCCGGGAGTAGCGCCGACAGCGGCGACGACGACGACGACGAGGGCAGTGACGGCCCATAGATAGGACCCTTAGCATAGGATCAGTAGTAGTAGATGGGGCAATGTATCCCCTGGTACTTCCTTTTGAGAGCAATCAGCTCTTTATGTAAAGAATCCCATTATCAATGAAGAATTTCCTTTACTTTGATTTTGCCGATTTCCTTTATGCTAATTTAGCCGATTTCCCCTCATACTGACTTTGCCGATTGTCAACTTAGCCAATGCTCAATGAGCCGATGGCAACGCATCGGTCCCTCACAATCTATCCTCCATCTCTTCGACTAAGAAGCGATTGTCAGCTTGGTCAACGCTCAACGAGCCAATGGCAACACATCGGTCCCTCACAATCTATCCTTCTTCTCTTAGACTGATGACTTTGAGATCTGGTGGATAATGTGGAAGACCCATGTCTTCAAGAGAACCCTAGGACCGTTGCTGAAACGACTTGACGCTGAAGCTGATACTTCTGCAGAACAGGTGCCACTTGCTCGCAAATCTCCTCGCGATAGTTTCCAGTGATGCTTTATAACCCTGCTCTGTTTCTTTGCAGCAACCAGATGGCTCCGAGCCTATCAATATAATGATGATGGATCCCCTTTTAAAATTCCTCCCACCAGCTCCAGTGATCCTCTTCTGTAAGAACTCACCACCTTTGAAGAAGGTTATGATGCAGGGCCAGCCGATGACACTCCAATCGGCTTCCAAAAACAGAGTGTCTGCCAGATCAGCTGCCCCCCGAGCCTCAGTTAAGGCGAGAACAGCGGCGAGGACACACAGTTCAGTCGAAGGGCCTCGAACTCAGGCAATTCCGAGACAGCCACCATGCAGAGCCAGC
Source organism: Lolium rigidum (assembly GCF_022539505.1). Classification (NCBI taxonomy): domain Eukaryota; kingdom Viridiplantae; phylum Streptophyta; class Magnoliopsida; order Poales; family Poaceae; genus Lolium; species Lolium rigidum. Next base: position 311,275,761 of record NC_061510.1, on the reverse strand, counting down.
CAGACTTTCCACCGTCGGCTTCCAAGAAAAGGTCAGCCATTCTGGCCCTAGCAATTCCTGCGAGTGTAGCTGGGAAGGTGGCCCACTTGGCCGAGCCGACAGTAGATACACCAGAGCCGATCACCTTTTCTTCCATTGAAAGCCGATATTGCAGACGAAACACCAACGGCTTAATGAGCGAAAGCTGAGGAAGCTCTCATTGTTCACTCCCTCGAGGAAGCAGAAGGCATCCGCGTCTTGAACACGCAGCTGGTAGATCCTGTGTGATTTGTGCTAGAGTCGATGGCTGTGCATCGGCTTTGTCTGTACCTCGTGAGAATTTTTTTTTACTGGCCGATTTTTCTATCGGCCTCCAATATTTCACTGCACATGTATCGCACATGTTCATCTGATTAGGTGCCCCCCGAGCCGAATCTGCCAGGTAGCTCGCGGATATCGGCTCGTAGTTAGCCAAGGCACCGTATTCGAACGTCGGCTCCGTTAGGACCAATGTTGACCTCTTCCAGCTCATCGGCCGACGTAAACCCGTTGCCCGTTAGATCGACGTTGAACACAGGCAGTAACGTATGGTGAGGATAATTTTGGCCGATTGCTGGAATCGGCCTCCATGTTGATCGAATCGCTCAATGAAGGTTTTGCAATGTTCGTCCATAGATCTTTGGGGCCGATCACAAGGATCGGCCTCGCCACGTTCGTCCATAGATTTGTTCTTGCTACACGGTCAGGCCGGTGGATAAGACCAGCCTAACCCCGTCCTTCGTCACGTCGATGCGCTCGCAGTCGTCCAAATTGACGCCTGAGAGTGGTTCTTGGCATGTCGTCTCCCAAACGTTCATGCCAGCCGTTGAAATCTCGGCTGAGTCATCTGCGTGGACGACCTCTACTTCATCTCCATCTCACTGTATTAAGCATTGGTGCATCATGGATGGAATGCAACGATTGGCGTGGATCCAATCTCTCCCTAGCGAGGACAAGCATAGGTGCTCTTGCTATCGACAATAAAGAACGTCGTAGGGATGGTTTTCCTTCCTACGGTCAGATCCACGTTCAGAACACCTTGTGCGTCAGATGCTTGGCCATTGAAATCGCTCAGTGTAACGTTGGTCTTGATCAGGTCCGAGCTAGAGCGTCCCAACCGACGTAGCATGGAGTATGGCATAATGTTGACTGCCGCTCCGGTGTCCACCAAGCATCTTGTTGACAGGCTGCCCATTGATATAACCTCGCAAGTACAGGGCCTTCAGGTGTCTGTAGCTTCTTTCTCGTGGCTTCTCAAAGATAACTGGCCGTGGGCCGCAGTCAAGTTGAGCCACAGGTGCTTCGTCTAGTCCTGGAGCACTAAACTCCGTCGGAAGGATGAACACCATGTTTGTGCCAGCCGATGTCTCATCATCGGCTTCCTTCTGTCTGGGGCGCCACTCTTTCTTTTGTGGCCGTCCTTCTTCGTCTAGAGTTCGCTGAATTTTCGCGGCCAGATCAGGCCGCGCCTTCCTCAACGTGTGCAGGTATAACCTTTCGGCTTCCTCCAAACCACGTAGTCGCTGAACCCTACGCTTTTGGGAACGGCTGAGTCCATCAGGGCACCACCTTGGCCGGTTGTACTTATCTTCTTCTTCTTCTTCATCATCGTCCTTTAGTTCCTCGAGATCTTCCACCCGAGAGGACTCAGCGTGCTTGTTCCGAGGCGGGAGAGGCCCTAGACGTTTGAACACGGACACGTTAGCTGCATCCTTCTTCTTCTGTCTACATTCTGGGCAGTTGACATAGGCATCCCAAATGGGCCTGCCGAAGATAGTACCCGGGGTTTACTGAAGGCCCATTATCCGAAGAATAAGAAGATTCGGGAGCCCAAGATATATTAAGGAAAGTTAGAGTTGTAATAGGAAGTGCTATTTGTAATCTAGCGGGATGAGTTAGAAACCGTCCCGGACTCTGTAACTTGTACAAAACGAAACCCTCGGCTCCGCCTCCTATATAAAGGGGGAGTCGAGGGACGAAAAGATCATCGAATCATTGTTTACAAACCCTAGTTTTCATAATCGTCGAGTACTTTTCGGCTGAAACCTTCGAGATCTACTTGCCCTCTACTTCTAACTAAACCCTAGCCTACAATCCATAGGCATTGACAAGTTGATACCTTGTCAATTGGCGCCGTCTGTGGGGATTAGAGGCGTAAGGATCTAATCTCGATGGCACGTTCAAGATCTTCGACATCGTCAACAGCAAGCAACACAATGGATCGAGGTAAACAGATCGCTGCTGGTCTTGTCGATTTTGTTCCTCACCCACCCCCCCGTTTGGATGCATATGCGTATCTGGCGGAGCCCATGGAGATGACGTTCGGAAGGTTTCACTTTCGCGTCGAGAAGGAAGGATCGTATCGTGTCGAAATTCCGATTTCGTCGGGATCGTCGGCGGTCGATTCCGATTTTTCAAGCTATACATCGTCAACAGAGTCAGGAGAAGAAGAAACTTCGGAAACACGTTACGTCAGCACCATAGCAAGAGAGAAACTCGCCAAGATCTTCGGCGACATATCGTTCGAGTCATCTGCGGACTCATATATAAGCGATGACTCAAGCGATGTCGACAGTTACGACTTCATCGACAAATCTATCACAATGGGCAAGGTCTTCATCAATCTCAACAATGATGTCACCAAACCCAACATAGATCTGAGTACAAAATATCATCGCATTTATGCCATTGAAAATCAAGAGGAAACATCGTAGGCTTTCGATGATTTGGGTAATCCCTATGTCGATCCCTCGTATTTAAGGAGAGGTATGGGCACTAAATATGTCGGGCCCACACCACGCGTCAGAGTTCAACTTCCACAAACAGCCTGGGATAGAGCCGCAAAAGCTTTAGATGGTTCGGAGCCAATGACGACAACTGCTACAGTCCAAGAACTGCAAGCTTATCAATATAGGCTCGCACGAGCTGCCGGAGAATTGGAAAACAGTACAGCTGAGTTGAACAGGAGAAAGGAGGCAGCTTCTGCATCCAGTAGGAGAAGGGCAGATCTAAGTCGACAATCTAGAACCTCGAGAGATAGTCATAGAGAAGCTCGGAACAAAGCAAGGTCCAGATTGCAACACATACCTGAAGGAGAAAGAGAGTACCTGGTTCAAAATCTCGATATGTCTTTTATGTCGATAGACACAAGAGGGAATATTATCCCTAAAACACCAGAAGCTGGATATATGGCGACACAAGCCTTTATCCTTGCATCCAGGCCACCTCCAGGAGATCCAAGGGAGGCTTTGTACAATATGGCGATAGTAGGACAAGAAGTCATGGGAACGGCGTTTGTATCAACACCGCCAGAAGGAGCTGCAAGGCAAAATAGTCCACGACCTACGGCAGCTAAGCAAGTAAAGCAAATGCTGAAGGAACAAGTGGAGCAAGAGATACGGCAAGCACAAGCAAGGGTAGACAGAGCACGGCAAGGCAGAAGGGAACATCGACAATCCCCGTAACTAAACGACGAGGATATGTGCGGTTTGCCGTGCTTCACAAGGAGAGTACGAAAACTCGAGTCCCTTCGGGATTTAAGTTGCCTGATCACTTCAAAAAATTCGACGGCCTGCAAGATCCGTAGGATTGGCTAGTTGATTACCTCGAGACGGTGAAGTTAACTCGGAGGGACTAGGGCAACAGCCATGCAAAGTATTCAGGTGCAATTAAGTGGAGCTGCACGATCTTGGATCAAGAAGCTTCCTCCAGGATCTATCGACAAGCTGGGAAAGTTTCGAGGACGTATTCGTCAAAAACTTCAGATCCACGTGCAAAAAACCTGCGTCGTTAGAAGAGTTGAGAGCATGTCGACAAAAACCAGATGAGTCAATGAGAAAGTACATCCAAAGGTGGAACATCATAAAAAACTCGGCAGAAAATATATCTGACGAGAGAGCAATAGATGCGTTTGTCGCGAGAATTAGGCGTGGAGATTTTTTCGAGGACTTGGGAAGGACCAATCCAAAGACAAGATCCGCGTTAATGGAGATAGCAAATAGATGGGCAGATGGAGAGGATGCTGTCCACAACAAACGGCACAGGTCACCGTAAGAGGACCGTGGTCGAAATTACCAATCGAGGCGACGATTTCCCGACAAGCATCCGAACTATGACGCCCCGTGGCAAATTTCGGCAGGCTTTCGGGCAAACACAGGGGGAAACAATAGAGATGATTATCAGAGAAGCAGTGATCAGCGAGGTGATAACAGGGACGACTCTCGCAACAGGCAAAATAGCGGGCCTAGGTTCCCAAGGCCTTTCGTATCCCCCGAAGAAATGATGAACGGACCATGCCAGATGCATTTTTTCCTCGACAGTAACGGAAAAAGACAGGTCAGGGCACCTGCAGAAAGACTGTCGAAATTTTCAGGCAATGTTCAGATATGCAGAGAACGCTCATGCTCGAGCAGCACAGAGAAATCCTCGGGAGCCCAGGAGCGAGGTTCACCTGCCACCACCTCCCGCGATTACAGACGACAATCGGCATCAGCTCAGAATAGCGGCAGCACCTCCACCACCACCTTATGTCGATCCTAACTCAAACGGAGCGGTGTCGATGATTCAGAAGGGAAGGCCGTCCAACAGAACTCAAAAAGTAATCTCGAGACAGGTGTTCATGGCAGAGAAAATGCCTCCACCAACAGCTGGAGTACCTCAATTGGCCAGTGGCAAGACATCGGCTTCACCATAGCGGATCATCCGCAGCAAGTTCCTCGACTGCAGGCGGTCAGCACTTATTCTCGCCGAAGTTATTGCGGGATTTTATGTTTCTCGAGTGTTCATAGATGGTGGCAGCAGCTTAAACCTTATGTATGCGTATACATTGAGGAAGATGAACATATCCTTAGCAAACTTGAAGCCAACGGACACAAGGTTCCACGGCATCACACCGGAGAAACCAAGTTATCCATTGGGGAAGATAAATCTCGACGTTCAGTTTGGAACTCGAGAAAATTATAGAATCGAGAAGCTGGAATTTGAAGTCGTGGATTTTCCATCGCAATACCACGCTTTGTTGGGACGACCAAGCATATGCTAGGTTTATGGCGGTACCACACTATACATACCTGTTGTGGAGATTGCGTGGACCAAAGGGACCAATCACAGCTTAAAGGAAGCTTCGCCTTAGCCGACAAGTGCGACAAGGATTTTCATCGGTTATCGTAAACTTTCGGATGCAAGCCGAGTATTTGGCGTCAAAAAGTATGACCGATTACGACGTATCGCCGTACGTTGGAAGGCCAAATAAAGAATCAACTTTCAATACCGAGAAAAATTCAAAGGAGGTGCAGATTCACCCGACGAGACCCGAAAAAGACGACATCTATCGCAAACAACATGGATATCGCATAGGAAAGCGCGCTCGTCGAGTTCCTCCGTGAGAACCGGAAAATCTTCGCATGGTGTCCAGCCGACATGCCAGGAGTACCCAGTGGAACTTGCCGAGCACCACCTAAATTTGGATCCATTAGCGAGACCAATCAAACAACCTTTGCGGCGTTTTCGGAACCAAACCGCAAAGCTATGCTCGTCGTAAATCAATCGACTACAAGAAGCTGGTTTTATCAAAGAGATATTCACGTAAGCCACATGGGTAGCAAATCCCGTGATGGTGCCAAAGAAAAACACTAAGGTCCTTCGCATGTGCGTCGACTTTACGTGTCTCAATAAACATTATCCAAAGGATCACTTTCCCCTCCCGAGGATCGATCAAATTATCGACTCCACGGCCGGATGCGAACGTCTTTCCTTCCCGGACGCATATTCCGGTTACAACCAGATCAGATTGAAAGAAGAAGATGAAGTAAAGACAACGTTTATTACACCATACGGCGTGTTTTGTTACGTAACAATGCCCTTTGGTCTAAAAACGCGTGAGCAACATATCGAGGATGATGCGAAGTGTTTGGCGACACAGATTGGAAAAAACGTGCAAGTATATATCGACGACGTCGTCATAACATCAAAAAAGGGGACAACACCGATCGAGGATCTCAAGGAAACTTTTGACAACCTCAACAAATTCTCGCCCGAAGTTGAAACCCGACGAAGTGTTCCTTTGGCGTCCCAAACAGAGAACTCCCGGGGTTTCTAGTCTCAAGCAAGAGGGATTGAAGCAAATCCCGATAAAATACAAGCTATCGTAACAATGAGAAAGCCAACAAAGTTGAAAGAAATACAACAGACTAACCGGGCGAGTCGCAGCTTTGAGCAGATTCGTCGCCAAGCTGGGAGAAAAAGCATTACCATTCTACGCTCCGATAAAGCAAGGAGACAAATTCCAAGTGGAACGAAGAGGCCGACGGAGCCTTCGAAGATTTGAAGCGCACAATCTCGACACCACCAATTTTGGTGGCGCCGAAGGAAAAGGAACCTCTCTCGCTATATATCGCAGCCACGCCCCAAGTAGTGAGCACGGTGCTAGTCGTCGAAAGAGAAGAAGAAGGAAAACTCCACGGAGTACAGAGGCCGATATACTTCGTCGGCGAAGTTTTATCGCCATCAAAACAAAGGTACCCTCGCACCAAAAGCTAGCATACGGAGTGTTCACAACAAAGCACGAAAATTGCGCCACTATTTTTCGGCACACCCGATCATAGTGGTCAATGAAGCTCCCTTGTCAAATATACTAAACAATCCAGAAGTTACTGGTCGTGTCTCCCTTTGGGGAATAGAACTTTCCCTCGGGACATCACGTATGAAAAAAGAAAAGCAATCAAGTCGCAAGTTCTCGCCGTACTTCATCGCGAGTGGATGGAGCTACAAAACACAGGACCCCCGCACTTGTCGAGAACCCGGACCATGAATTTCGACGGGTCCAAGAGAGTAGAAGGAGCTGGCGCAGGAGTAGTACTTATATCACCTGAAGGCGACAAGTTGAAGTACATCCTTCGGATGACGTTCCCTAACGCATCTAACAACGAAGCAGAATATGAAGCCCTCATACACGAGATGAAGATGGCGAAAGCTTGCGGTGCAACTCGACTAAAAATCTTTGGCGACTCACAATTGGTGGCTCAGCAAGTTATGAACCAATGTGATGCAGTCAATGATAGCATGGTAGCATACAAGGAGGTGTACAATGAACTCGAGAAGCTATTTGATGGATGCGAGGTAAATCACATCAGTAGATTGAGCAACGATGAAGCTGACGTCCTCGCAAACATCGGGTCGCAATGCCTCCCAATCCCGCCAGGAGTATTTTGGGAAGAAATAGCGGAGAGATCTACGAAGCCAAAAAGGGTGCAGAAAAAAGCAAAAGAAGAGAAAACTTCGACACCCCTCACAGAAACCACGGAGGATGAAGAGGAACAAGAGCTGGTGATGATGGTACAGGTTCCTTGGATGCAAGCATATATATCATACATCCTCAGGAAAGAAATACCCGATGATCCAGTTAAGGCAAGGCGAGTAATTCGACGCTCCAAAGCTTTCACGGTGATCAAAGGAGAATTGTACAAGCGGAGTATTTCAGGCGTCCTGCAAAGGTGTGTCACACCCGAAGAAGGAAGAATAATTCTGAAGGATGTACAAGAAGGAATATGCGGCCACCACGCGAGTAGTCGAGCCATTGCAGCCAAAGTTTTTCGGGCAGGATTCTACTGGTTGACAGCAATCGAGGACGCCAAAGGAATAGTAAGGACTTGCGATGCGTGTCAAAGGTTTGCCGCAAAACCTCACTCTCCAGCAGCAGAACTAACACCAATACCATTGTCGTGGCCCTTTGCACAATGGGGACTCGATATGGTGGGCAAGTTACACAAATCATGGCCAGGAGGAAAGGAATACATGCTAGTAGTTGTCGACAAATTTACAAAGTGGATAGAAGCGAAGCCGATAAATTCACCAGACGGAGCATCAGCAGTAAAATTCATAAAAGGCCTCGTCTTCAGATTTGGAGTGCCCCACAAGCATCGTCACGCGACAATGGCAGTAACTTCACCTCCCATGAATTCAAAGATTATTGCAAAGAAGTGGGTATCAAGTTGCACTTTGCGTCAGTTGCACATCCTCAAACCAATGGGCAAGTCGAGAAAGCCAATGGCATCATCTGCAATGGCATCAAGAAACGCCTGTTGGGACCACTGGAAAAAGCTCGACATACCTGGCCCGAAGAATTACCAAGTGTATTGTGGTGCATCCGAACAACACCAAATTCAGCGACACAAGAGACCCCGTTTTTCCTGGTCCATGGAGCAGAGGCAGTACTACCAATAGAAATAGAGCACGACTCCCCAGCAGTCACAGAGTATAATGAAGAAACTTCCAGGATAGCATTGGAAGACGACGTAGACGCACTCGATGAAGCTCGAGACGAAGTATTATCAAGGGTAACCAAATATCAACAGGACTTGAAGAATTACCACAGTCGACGTTTGCGGCCAAGGTCTTTTCAGGTGGGAGACCTAGTTCTTCGGCTCACGCAAAAAAGTCATGAAAAACTCGAGTCACCATGGCTTGGCCCTTATATTGTCACGGAAGTAATCGGAGGAGGAGCATACAGGATAAAGGACAAGAAGACAGGGGTGGAGGAGCAAAACCCCGGAACGTGGCGCAACTCAGGCGGTTCTACGCCTAGAGCTAAAATATAGTCCTTGTAAAACTTCAATGTACTGAAACGCCCGCGAGTTTTCATACGCACTCTTTTCCTTTTTCGGGGCACCGAGTGGGGCCGGGAAAGGTTTTTAATGAGGCGGGCTCGCGGTGCTGCAATATAATAAAGATAGTGTCAATATAACTTTTCTTTATCGACATGCTCGAAATCCCCGACCCGACAAATTTCAATATAGTTCCTCGCAAAAAGAAAAGCCTTGCCTTGGTATTAAAATACCTCGTGAGTCAATAAAAATACAAAATAGTACTCAATAAAGAAGCTCGGGGGCTGATATTAGCCAAAACTACATATGGAATAAATGCCTTGGTTCAAAACCTCGCATTATACAAATACAGTGAATAGCCACCAAAAACACTCGGGGGCTAGACAAATATAGAAATATGATGTTTGCTTCACAATATAATCACAATCATGATTTACAAGGAAGAATTGTCTACCAAAGGAAAATAATTAGTCATGATTCAGTATATCATCAAGGGTAACTCTGTTTTCTTCGGGAGCAGCGCCAAGAAAATCAGCATAATGACCATCCGCAAAAAAGTCGGCATCCATCCGAAGAAGGTCTTCAATCATTTCTTCAGCTATAGGCGAAACCTTCGTATTAATACGATCGACACCAACTCTTCGACGCCGTACCTTCGCGTGAACTTTCGCAACAACTTGGGTCAGGTCAAGCTTTGAGTGGCAGATCGGAAGCATGATAAGGGCAACTGTGGCGCCAGCTACCAGTTGAGCTTTGACAAAGTCATGGATCCTGTGGGCATCCTTAAATTTCTCCATTAACTCGAGAAGAGTCTTTGGTTGAACGTTCCGAGGAAACATGGAGTTATAAACCATAGACAAGGTCTTGGTACAGAAGTCAAGGAAGTCGCGAGTTTGAGAGGCGCGATCCTGAAATCTGACAATCTGGCGGGTCCTCTCTGGGGTAGCCCAAAACAGAGAACCATGGTCAAGGGAAAGGTTAACAAGGAGGTTTGCCCTAGTATTTACCCTCTCCTCTTCGGCAACAGCATCAGTAAAGGAACCTATTAAAACAAAGGAGCAGAAAACTTTAAGAGACGTAGTATGAAGACGGAAGATATTGAGGATGAAACAAGCATACCCGACATATCCGCACTGGCTTTGTGGTGACCCGGCATACCACTGCATGGTGTAGTATGCAAGTCTGATATAACACCAATGAAACACAGTTCCACTCGTATTATATCGCTCAGAGTGGTACAACAGAAACATATGCGGGTCCAAGGCATGTCTATAGAATTACAACATTTACTCGTTACATAAGATCATCACAGACCTCCTACTTTACAATGAGGTAAATCGCAAATAAACTCCAGAAGAACGACTCGTAGTCTAATCCTATCACGAACTCTATTTGTAGAGTATTTGACTAGCTGTAGGGGCTATGAATAGATTCTAGCTAAATAGGAGCTAGGTTTAGGAAGCTAGTTCCTTTCTATGGCTAAACTAGGTTTTCTCCTTGTTGGACGTGGTATCTGACTCCTCTAACATGGTCCTCGTCTCTTGAAGTAGTTGTTGACTCCTCGGTCTTCGAGTTGCACTCGTAGATCCTCCATCGTGGCCTCCATATCTAGCCGGGGATTTAAGAGTGGGATGAGTACGAGCGTACTCAACAAGTTCATTATAGGAAAGAGGTGTTTAATGCACTAGCTACAGCATTAGACCGTAAAGTCTAATACCAATGCAGGTTTTCATAATCATTTCTTCAAGAGGTTGCTTTTATTCGGAAGAACTATGTCCGTCGGCCTTCACCGGTTTACTAGAACTTCATGGAGCTCCTTTCCGGCCGCGTTCGCAGCTCCATATCCCGGAACGGGGAGTGACAGGTCACGATTCATTACACTCGCGGAGGTGTGTTGCTTTACCCATAAGAGATCTTAACCTTGGTGCCAACCGAGTTGCAGGCTCGTCCACACTTCATTTGGTGTGAGGCCCGGTATAAGGTCTAGCCAATCATGTTCCTCCGCTACCTCGAACACCCACCCTTTGTTGCATGCCCCGACCCTGGGTCCTCGCCGGTCCCATTATTCCCACTCACGGGTGGACCCCGACCACGACGACAGTTTGGGATCGAACCAAACTCCTTCGCCGGTAGCTGCAACCCATCATAGACCGCAATACCGTGGGGACTTAAGGCCTCCCCAGCCAACCGCTTGCACTTCGAGCGACAAGTGTCTACGGACTATGCCGTGGGGACTTAAGGCTTCCCCGGCCAACCGCTTGCCCCGACGGATACAAGTGTCTACGGTAAAGCGCATCCGTTGATGAACGAGAGGTGGAAACACTTTTGACTACTCCGTCCCACTCCGGATCTTATGGTTAACACGGGTATTACGACACAAGAATCACTGGCGACATTTGTTGTTTAATCCTAGATGGATATAAACCCGTGCAATGGAACCTCCACCATATCAACACAATCCATGGTTCCATTGCCCACCACATAGTCATATTCATAGTTATGAAAGTAGTGGTTTTGATTTTTATGCAATAGTGATAACCATAATACTTTGCAAGTAATTTGATAGAAATACTCAAATGACATGAGCAAGTGATGAACTTGCCTTTCTTGACTGCAAGATTATGCAGACAAGGTCTTCGTTACGCAATAACTCCAAATTCTAAAATAGCATCATCGTCCGGTAAGGACGATGTTTAAAAGATTGGCAAAGATGCAATAATGCATAAGAATGAGATGCAATCGCTCTAAGCGTGACCTAACCCCGATGATTTAGGATCGGTGAGTTGTAATGATTGGTTTAGGGTGTGTTACACTTTTAGAGTGATTCACATACAAGGTTCTTATTCAAGTGTGATTTACTTGGTATTATAAACAGGTAGATAATAAAGCATAATAAACAATTGAGCACACAAAGAATGATAATTGGCATAATGTTAACAAGTAAAGAACAATGGTCAGTTTTAGTACTATATGGCATGGTTAATGATTAATTATCATTTACTTTAAAAGAATTACTTTTGAAGAACATGTTCTTTAATAAAGAACAAGTATAATAATTCGGTTGAGGGGGTTCTATGGTTGACTATGGTTTCAGTTAGTTTCTGGAGTAAGTATTAGATGGATCCAAACAGGGTTGGATTCATTAATAACTAGGGCTTGTATGGATTGAGTTAATGCCTAGGCATCCTAAGCAATTCATTCTACATGGTTGTTGTCAAGGTGGTTTTATCTTGCTAGTGATAGCTAGCTAAGGTTGATAGGTCTTTATAAGCAGGGTTGGTGATGATTCTTTATTTACTTCAAAAGAATAACTTTTGAAGAACATACTTCTTAAGTAATAAGAGGTATATCAATTAGGGTTGAGGTTGTCTAGGTTTTGCTATTTGATCCACTAAGTAAGGAATGATTGGCTCCTAAATAGGATGGTTCATAATTATGAAGTATTTGTAGTGTTCAGTGGACTTGGTTATGTAATGATAAATATTGAGCCTAGATGCTATTTGGATTCATCACAATGGTGTGATGCTAAGCATGGATGAATAAGGATGATGGTTTTGACAAGTAGAAGCTAGGGTTTAAACTTGGTTGATCCTACTTGATCAACTAGGTTTAGTGATATGCATACATGGAATACTAATTTGCTAGTGATAGGGTTCTACATTTTATGTGGACATAGATATGTCTTTAGTTGATATTTATGGCTCTATGGTAATGGAGTAACATGATCACATGTTCTAACCTAGGGTTTAGGTTAGAATTAAATTAAGGTTCACATGTAATAATGGAACTAGGGTGTGATGCATAATTGAATTAGGGTTTTAGGGTTCCACATAAAATTATGAGGTTATCACTTGGTTTAAAATGGAACTAGGGTTTCCTAATTATCCTGCAATTATTGGATTAATAACTTCATTAATAAAGTTGAAGTTATTAATAACTTAGAAATAAAAATAATATTTAATTGGCATTTTATTATTTTTAATTAATTAATAATAAAGGTAATAATTAGTTAGGGTTTAAATCCTTCTAATAAGGATTTAACAAATTAATAAATAAAGAAAATTAGTTTTCATGTTTTCTTTATTTACTTACTAGTTTTATTTATTTTAGAAAGTTTTCCTAGTTATGGAATTTTAATTGAATTTAGAATTAAAAGAAAAGGCTTAATTCATAAGTATTAATTAATTGAATTTTTATTAAAAATAAAAATTCCATATTATATTTTTATTGGATAGATTTTTCTTTTCTAAGAATTTTGATATATTATTTATATTTTTCTGAGATAATATGAATTTGATATGATTTTCTAAAGTTTGGACAAATTTATGGATTTTGAATCGAATCTTAATGACTAAGGGTACCCGGACGGAACACACCCACAGTCTATGACTGGTGGGGTCGTGTCCACCTCATCCGCCACGGGGCTTTGACCAAGTCAAAATTGCCACCGTGGCGAGGAGGCTACTGGCCGGCGGCCAGATGAGGTCGTCGCCGGCGATTCGGGACTCGCCCGGATGGGGAGCTAGGTGGGTTCGACTCGGGGGACATGGTGAACCGTTTGGTGGTGGCGCCGCTCCGGTTGGGTCACCGGAGCGTGCCCGACGGTGAGGTACCACGGCGGCGCGGACAGGGACACGGTGCGGCGGCGCTACGGTGGACTAGAGAACAAAGCAAGCATGCCGGGGGTTCGGCGGCTCACCGTAAGCACGATGCACATGACGGCGGGGTCGGAGGTGGCCTCATTCGCCGGATTAGCCTCGATACCGGCGCCGGAGAAGACAACTCGGCACGGCCGATTGGAGGCTTGTTGGCTCGATTCCTCGCACACAGTGGACCATGTCGAGGACGGCGATTCCTACGGTGGTCCTAACGAGGCTCGGGAAGGTCCCTACCGGCGGCGATGGCCGGTGCCCGTACGGCTAGGGTTTCAATTTGGGGGCGAAATTGGAGCCGGAGAGGAAGAACCCGATGCTGCTGCGCGTGGTGAGGCTTTTATACGGGGCAGGTACACGCCTCGTCATGACGTCGAGCAAGGAGAGGACGCCAGCGAGGGAGGAGAAGAGGAGCACGACGTCGCGGTGGCCTCCATGCGCCAGGAAGGGATGAGGACGACCTGCTCCTTGTTATTTTTAATGAAAGGGTACTTGGGCTGCTAGGTGGGTCGGTTCTGGGCTGCTTCGTCGGGCTGCCTTGTTGGGCTCCTTCGGCTGGCAGGGTCCAGGTAAGTTTTTCCCTGTTTTTCTTTTCTGTTTTTATTTTCCTGTTTTATATTTATCCATTGAAATTCATATTTGGGTTTGGTTTACTTTTGGAGATCTTTTTATTATGCAAATATCAATCGAGGATTTAGTTTCTGTCTTTCATACCAGGATTCTATTGGAATAATTATTTTAGATGAGATAATATTGCATATTAGTGACTTATTCAAAATAACCCTTAATCATGAATTTTATATGTTCCCTTTAATTCTCATTTTGCTATGCAATCAATTCTGTTTAGAATTATGAGAGTGATACTTCCAACTCAAAGTATTTGAGGGATGGTTATTAAGACTTAGTTTCCATTTGGGAGGTGATCTCTTGTTTATTATTTGATGTGCATAATTATGTGTTAATAAATTGGAATATAAGGTTTACTCTATGGACAATTTTAGGTTCCAATACTATTAACCTAATGACACATGGGTTGGAACTCAAATGTTGATTGGGTTTATAGTTTTGTAATCTTCATAGTGATACACAACTACTGTTGAGATATAATTCTAGGTTATAGAGATGGGGTGTCTCCATATTGCATGTGTTAGGGTTTTATTTCCCCCAACCACGATAAGTTGGTGGCTTGCTTCATATCTAATGTGCTTCCCAAATTACTAAGGATTTGAGAATGGTTTTTATCTTCTACCAATTTAACTTCTATTATTATCTTCAATTTATCATTAAAGTAACTACATTGGTTATAGTTATTTTTATAGTTAACTTTGGTCATATGGATATATGGTTTCTCACCATATAAAGCATAGAGTTTAACTCTAAGGTTTTCTTAGGTTGTTTAATTTCTGAAGTATGGATATGGTAGGATTGTACTTATGATCACCAAGTGGTTCACAAGTAAAGGTTGGGATATAAGTCTAGATTTGATTACTAGTGATCTCTCTATGATTTCATGTGGTAAATGATATCTGCTTATCTTATTAGGATTTAACTCATCCTCACATATCTCAAAAGTATGATCATGGATTAGACATGATCAACTTGTTCTTAGTATCTCTACCTCAAGTTCTTAAGGTTTATGATCATTACACAATTTATAATGATCAAGGTTGGACTTCTTAAGGTATTTCTCATTAAATAGGTTTCTCACTTCCATGATCAAGTGTTGTCTTGATCAGCTAGGGTATAATATCTCTCTTATAGTTTCTTGGGTGGACATGGCTATGGTTGTCTCAATAGATTATATCCCAGGAGATTACCTGGAGATATTCTGTTAGGGTTTTACTTAATTGATGATGATATAATCATCTCGGTTATATATATAGTTCTCTCCCTTAGATTCAAGTGTTGCCTCAGCTAATTTGAGTGTAACACCATAGCTTGAGCTCTCTTATATAAGAATGAATTATTCTAGGTTATGGTGTACTCCTAATGCTAGAGTTCAAGGGTTGTCCTTTATTCTTTAATAGATAAAGCTAGGTTTAGTATGAAATGGTCTCTCTCATTTGGGAATGACTTGAATAATACTCTAGGGTTCCTCTTAAAGATGATGATTTGAATACTTGGATGTATATCCAGGGTTTAGTTCAAGGTTTATCATTGATCCTCAAATAAGTAACATAGAACTCTCACTTCTCTGGGTTTGATGTATAATAATTTGAAATAGAGGAGAATTATATTCCTTAGTTAGATCTCCTTGTCTTGTT
The DNA here is from genome assembly GCF_022539505.1 of Lolium rigidum. Classification (NCBI taxonomy): domain Eukaryota; kingdom Viridiplantae; phylum Streptophyta; class Magnoliopsida; order Poales; family Poaceae; genus Lolium; species Lolium rigidum. The sequence continues at coordinate 311,260,227 of NC_061510.1, read as the reverse complement.
TCCAAGATTAAAGTAGAATGGGTATCATAGGGTTTATGTAAGGAGCTTGGATTAGTTTAAGACATGGAGAAGATAAGTGAAGAATAGTTTCTCCAATTATTGTTACTTAATTTCCAATTAATTGTAGGTTCATATGTTATGGCAAGAAATTCCATGTTATGATCTTTTATAAGATCAAGCAAGTGATCATTGTGTAAAGTGTTGTTGGATTGATTATTAGTTCCATTTGATCTAACCCCTTTGTTCAAATCATCTCTACCCAAAACAAGGTTTTAACAAAGTCACATTGAGGTTTATAGCGCTTGACTTGATGAGCTACTTCAATTCCACCAAGGTCAAGTGAAACTTCAAGTCATCGTGGACTGTTTTACTTTAAAGCGCGAAAATTCCCCAGATTTTCTATGCATGAATGCAATGCACACATCTGTTTCCTCTATTTTTTTGTAACCCCATTACCTGGGATATTACAGTCTCTACCCCTTAAACTAAACTTCGTCCTCGAAGTTTGATCTCTCTCACGTTTCGGAGTGTGGATCTGACTTGTGCAGACTAAATCTTTCTCGAACTCCATGGTGATCTTACTCGGATATAATTGAATACATCCCTTGTCCAGCATTCTTCCCGGAATCCAATAGTATCTCGTCTCCGAACATTAGTTTCTTACTCCAGTTGTTATGATTTTTCTCTAGAATCTAATAATACTCGTCTCCGAACCATGGCTCTTACTTTGATTCATTGATTTCTTCCAACTCTATAAGCTTGTTTCCTTTCTCATTGAAAATTCAATGATTAGAACTTCTTCTTGTCCTAACAAGCCTTAATTGAGGACTAATCGGGTAACATTCTCCTATTTGATAAAATAGGTCTTTGTTTTTCCCTTACTACCAAAACTTCAATATTGGTACTTAGTAAGGTACTTACCATGGAAATGGTCGTGATGGCTTATTCCTCTAATAATGGATTAGACTCATTTAGTCCATCCAATCATGGTTTATAATTGATACCTATAACTCTTTAGATTCATTTAGGTTCCATGAAAGGAATCTTTCATGTAGTCTCTGATTCTGGTATGGTCAAATCCCTTCAGTCTTTGACCTTCTTGAGCTGTATTTGGTCTATGGTATTTTCTTCGTCCAACTTCTTTATCTTTGACTTACTTGAGCTCTAGTACTTATGAGTAATTATTACTTACTTTCTCGAGTTATAATCCACTTCTTACGTCCTCGAGGTATGAACCTCGGCTTCTGATCTGACATCCTTCTGAAAGTAGTGTTCAACAGTCTTATGAAAATAAGATTGAACTTCCTCTCAGTTCAGACCTTCTTCTTCCATTTTACTCAAAGTATTAAGTCATCGTATATCCAACTCAACTTTACTCTACCCCTTAGAGTTTTCTTATGGTCTTCAACTCCTTTTCTTCCAACTATTGGATTTATGGTTGGAATATTGGTCTCGGTTCTAACTTATGGGTTTTACTTCTTCTAAGGTCTCGCGAAGAATGTTTGTGGTGTATCCACTCAATTGTGGACATCCAATGTGAATCCTTCGACTAAATGTTTATAGATCTAGCTATTTGGCTCGACAAGATTTTTATTTGTTCACAAACTTTTGTTACAAATAATTAAATCGTGGACTATTTGTATTACCAGCTGATACCGGCCGTGGTTATTATACCAACCGTGGCTATTTGATATCTAAAAATGGATTTTATTATAGGTTCTTATAAACTGGTCGAGACATCTTCTATTTTATCTCGCAGTATTGATCCTATACCAATTGTGATCTTCTGGTACCAACTATGGTCTTCTTATATCTTCTATGGGTTCATAGGTCATCTTTCTTTCTTCGAGGGTTTATTGTTGCAAGAAAACCACTAGCCGACACTATGATTATAGTATTCGAAGTGATTTCCCATGCATTCCTCTTCTATGTTGACTATGGATCCGCTTCAGCCTTTACCATAATCACCATATTTCTCACCTTCATGCTTATTATGTACTAAAGTACTCCTCCGTTGAGGTAAGCATGAGTTTCGATTGTACTTCCTTCGCAGTATTGTGGTTACTTCCCACAACTTTACTTCCTTTCTCGATGAACCTTCATCTAGTCTTCGGAATCTTCCGTAATTCGTCACTTCCTCACACGAATACCATTACCCTCTAGATCTATAGCATTAAGTAAGAACTTGATATAGCAACATGCATTTGCATACCAAAGTCAAACTTCATGTATGGATCTAGTCAAACAATGAAATTCCAATAAAATCCAAGAAGATTCAGCTTTGTGCATATAATACACACCATCATAAGCCTCGAATATAACAGCTTGAGTAAGACATCTCTAAACATCAGGCTGCGATGTGTAGTATATAACACCACATAATATAGGTTTATATCGTGATACTTAGCACGAATATAGGGAATTCTACTATTTGTCTCAACCTTTATCTTAATTGCACATTTGCAATGAGATAAACTTGAAACAAAGTGGTCTAGGATAGTTGTGATTAACCTAATTTTATTTGGAAGTATTGACTTAGCTTCCATTTTTATTGAGGACTACTTCAATGATATGTCTGGTTCTAACATCACTATTCTAGACACATAACTATTGAAATATAGCTCCTATACTTCCAAGTTATTGTATCGTAAGGCTATGGACCTAATGTTCTTGGCACAGTTCCCATGGTTTTTGGAACATAATCCTTGCACTATTGTTTAGCACTTGGCTTCTTATTGTATTCCTCCAAAATACTTATAATGTTCTATTCCATCACATAATGATTCTCAAGTGAATCATATATGATTAACAACTCTACCATGTAAGTAATCATATTTTATTCATATCCTTATCTCCCATGATTGACTCATCATGGTCTATACTACCTCATATGACTCATAGTTATCACCTACTATCAATTGTTTCACATGTCTAGATAGTTTTACTTACTCATTACTTATCTGGGTCTACATCTTCTATTAGGATATCTTAATTATCTTCATCACTTGATATTACTCCTATTACAGGTCTGATAACTCTTACTTCATCATAACATATGTTGGTACACATCTTCCAATAGGATATCTTCCTTATGGTTGTATCCTCTCTTTGGACTACCATGTATTGTATACCAACTGTGATCTACTCATCTATTGTTTTAAGGACTTGTTGATATGCTACATACTTGGGATTAACTACTAGCTTCACTTAGGAAGAATAGGTAGGAAAGTTTGACTCGAGTGTGTCGTGATTATTCTCAAGTGAATACCCATCTCAAGTCATACAAATATTTGGTTTACCTAAGACAACTCCCTATAGACACTACCAATCCTATAGGTCTCCTTTAAAGGGTTTTAATCCTAGGGTCAAAGCATTTGCTCTGATACCAACCGTGGTGACCCGGCATACCACTGCATGGTGTAGTATGCAAGTCCGATATAACACCAATGAAACACAGCTCCACTCGTATTATATCGCTCGGAGTGGTACAAACGTAAACATATGCGGGTCCAAGGCATGTCTATAGAATTACAACATTTACTCCGTTACATAAGATCATCACAGACCTCCTACTTTACAATGAGGTAAATCTGCAAATAAACTCCGTAAGAACGACTCGTAGTCTAATCCTATCACGAACTCTATTTGTAGAGTATTTGACTAGCTGTAGGGGCTATGAATAGATTCTAGCTAAATAGGAGCTAGGTTTAGGAAGCTAGTTCCTTTCTATGGCTAAACTAGGTTTTCTCCTTGTTGGACGTGGTATCCGACTCCTCTAACATGGTCCCGTCTCTTGAAGTAGTTGTTGACTCCTCGGTCTTCGAGTTGCACCGTAGATCCTCCATCGTGGCCTCCATATCTAAGCAGGGATTTAAGAGTGGGATGAGTACGAGCGTACTCAACAAGTTCATTATAGGAAAGAGGTGTTTAATGCACTAGCTACAGCATTAGACCGTAAAGTCTAATACCAATGCAGGTTTTCATAATCATTTCTTCAAGAGGTTGCTTTTATTCGAAGAACTATGTCCGTCACCCTTCACCGGTTTACTAGAACTTCATGGAGCTCCTTTCCGGCCGCGTTCGCAGCTCCATATCCCGAACAGGAGTGACAGGTCACGATTCATTACACTCGCAGAGGTGTGTTGCTTTACCCATAAGAGATCTTAACCTTGGTGCCAACCGAGTTGCGTGCTCGTCCACACTTCCTTTGGTGTGAGGCCCGGTATAAGGTCTAGCCAATCATGTTCCTCCGCTACCTCGAACACCCACCCTTTGTTGCATGCCCCGACCCTGGGTCCTCGCCGGTCCCATTATTCCCACTCACGGGTGGACCCCGACCACGACGACAGTTTGGGATCGAACCAAACTCCTTCGCCGGTAGCTACAACCCATCATAGACCGCAATACCGTGGGGACTTAAGGCCTCCCCAGCCAACCGCTTGCACTTCGAGCGACAAGTGTCTACGGACTATGCCGTGGGGACTTAAGGCTTCCCCAGCCCAACCGCTTGCCCCGACGTATACAAGTGTCTACTGGTAAAGCGCATCCGTTGATGAACGAGAGGTGGAAACACTTTTGACTACTCCGTCCCACTCCGGATCTTATGGTTAACACGGGTATTACAGGCACAAGAATCACTCGGCGACATTTGTTGTTTAATCCTAGATGGATATAAACCCGTGCAATGGAACCTCCACCATATCAACACAATCCATGGTTCCATTGCCCACCACATAGTCATATTCATAGTTATGAAAGTAGTGGTTTTGATTTTTATGCAATAGTGATAACCATAATACTTTGCAAGTAATTTGATAGAAATACTCAAATGACATGAGCAAGTTATGAACTTGCCTTTCTTGACTGCAAGATTATGCATAAAAGGTCTTCGTTACGCAATAACTCCAAATTCTGAAATAGCATCATCGTCCGGTAAGGACGATGTTTAAAAGATTGGCAAAGATGCAATAATGCATAAGAATGAGATGCAATCGCTCTAAGCGTGACCTAACCCCGATGATTTAGGATCAGTGAGTTGTAATGATTGGTTTAGGGTGTGTTACACTTTTAGAGTGATTCACATACAAGGTTCTTATTCAAGTGTGATTTACTTGGTATTATAAACAGTGTAGATAATAAAGCATAATAAACAATTGAGCACACAAAGAATGATAATTGGCATAATGTTAACAAGTAAAGAACAGTGGTCAGTTTTAGTACTATATGGCATGGTTAATGATTAATTATCATTTACTTTAAAAGAATTACTTTTGAAGAACATGTTCTTTAATAAAGAACAAGTATGATAATTCGGTTGAGGGGGTTCTATGGTTGACTATGGTTTCAGTTAGTTTCTGGAGTAAGTATTAGATGGATCCAAACAGGGTTGGATTCATTAATAACTAGGGCTTGTATGGATTGAGTTAATGCCTAGGCATCCTAAGCAATTCATTCTACATGGTTGTTGTCAAGGTGGTTTTATCTTGCTAGTGATAGCTAGCTAAGGTTGATAGGTCCTTATAAGCGGTGGTTGGTGATGATTCTTTATTTACTTCAAAAGAATAACTTTTGAAGAACATACTTCTTAAGTAATAAGAGGTATATCAATTAGGGTTGAGGTTGTCTAGGTTTTGCTATTTGATCCACTAAGTAAGGAATGATTGGCTCCTAAATAGGATGGTTCATAATTATGAAGTATTTGTAGTGTTCGAGTGGACTTGGTTTTGTAATGATAAATATTGAGCCTAGATGCTATTTGGATTCATCACAATGGTGTGATGCTAAGCATGGATGAATAAGGATGATGGTTTTGACAGTAGAAGCTAGGGTTTAAACTTGGTTGATCCTACTTGATCAACTAGGTTTAGTGATATGCATACATGGAATACTAATTTGCTAGTGATAGGGTTCTACATTTTATGTGGACATAGATATGTCTTTAGTTGATATTTATGGCTCTATGGTAATGGAGTAACATGATCACATGTTCTAACCTAGGGTTTAGGTTAGAATTAAATTAAGGTTCACATGTAATAATGGAACTAAGGTGTGATGCATAATTGAATTAGGGTTTTAGGGTTCCACATAAAATTATGAGGTTATCACTTGGTTTAAAATGGAACTAGGGTTTCCTAATTATCCTGCAATTATTGGATTAATAACTTCATTAATAAAGTTGAAGTTATTAATAACTTAGAAATAAAAATAATATTTAATTGGCATTTTATTATTTTTAATTAATTAATAATAAAGGTAATATTTAATTAGGGTTTAAATCCTTCTAATAAGGATTTAACAAATTAATAAATAAAGAAAATTAGTTTTCATGTTTTCTTTATTTACTTACTAGTTTTATTTATTTTAGAAAGTTTTCCTAGTTATGGAATTTTAATTGAATTTAGAATTAAAAGAAAAGGCTTAATTCATAAGTATTAATTAATTTAATTTTTATTAAAAATAAAAATTCCATATTATATTTTTATTGGATAGATTTTTCTTTTCTAAGAATTTTGATATATTATTTATATTTTTCTGAGATAATATGAATTTGATATGATTTTCTAAAGTTTGGACAAATTTCTGGATTTTGAATCGAATCTTAATGACTAAGGGTACCCGGACGGAACACACCCACAGTCTATGACTGGTGGGGTCGTGTCCACCTCATCCGCCACGGGGCTTTGACCAAGTCAAAATTGCCACCGTGGCGAGGAGGCTGATGTCTACGTTCCCCCTCCTTTCCTGTAGACAGTGTTGGGCCTCCAAGAGCAGAGGTTTGTAGAACAGCAACAAGTTTCCCTTAAGTGGATACCCAAGGTTTATCGAACTCAGGGAGGAAGAGGTCAAAGATATCCCTCTCATGCAACCCCTGCAACCACAAAGCAAGAAGTCTCTTGTGTCCCCAACACACCTAATAGGTGCACTAGTTCGGCGAAGAGATAGTGAAATACAGGTGGTATGAATAAGTAGTAGCAACGGCACCGAACGGTGCTTTGCCCGGGACGAGAAACAAGCGTAGTAACGCAGACAGTAGTAACGCAAAGAAACAAGAAACAAGCAGCGATAGCGATATTTAGGAACAAGGCCTAGGGATTACACTTTCACTAGTGGACACTCTCAACATTGATCACATAACAGAATAGATAAATGCATACTCTACACTTTTGTTGGATGATGAACACATTGCGTAGGATTACACGAACCCTCAATGCCGGAGTTAACAAGCTCCACAATAATGCTCATGTTTTAGTAACCTTTAGTGTAAGATAGATCAACAGACTAAACCAAGTACTAGCATAGCATGCACACTCGTCACCTTCATGCATATGTAGGAGGAATAGATCACATCAATATTATCATAGCAATAGTTAACTCCATAATCTACAAGAGATCATGATCATAGCATAAACCAAGTACTAACACGGTGCACGCATCGTCACCTTTGCACACATGCAGGAGGAATAAACTACTTTAATAACAAATCACTAGAGTAGCACATGGATAAATTGTGATACAACATGCTGCAATCTTAAAGAGATATAAATAAGCACCTCACTATGCCATTCAACAGTGAATAAGTATTCTCGTGAAATCTAGCCTAAGAGACCCACACGGTGCACACACTCGTCACCTTTACACACGTGGGACGAGGAGTCTCCGGAGATCACATAAGTAAAACCCACTTGACTAGCATAATGACATCTAGATTACAAGCATCATCATATGAATCTCAATCATGTAAGGCAGCTCATGAGATTATTGTATTGAACTACATAGGAGAGAGATGAACCACATAGCTACCGGTACAGCCCCGAGCCTCGATGGAGAACTACTCCCTCCTCATGGGAGCAGCAGCGGTGATGAAGATGGCGGTGGAGATGGCAAGCGGTGTCGATGGAGAAGCCTTCCGGGGCACTTCCCCGCTCCGCAGCGTGCCGAACGGAGATCCTGTCCCCGCGATCTTGGCTTCGCGATGGCGGCGGCTCCGGCGAGGTTTCGTGGGTTTCGTCAATTGGTATCGGGTTTTCCGATCCAGGGGCTTTTTATAGGCGGAGAGGCGGCGCAGAAGGTCGAAGGGGGGTCCACACCCTAGGGGGCGCGGCCCCCTCCGGCCGCGCCAGCCTAGGGTTTGGTGGCCCCGTGGCCCCCTCCGGTCCTTCCCGGTGTTCTGGATGCTTCCGATGAAAATAGGAACTTTGGCGTTGATTTCATCCGATTCCGAGAATATTTCGTTACTAGGATTTCTGAAACCAAAAACAGCGAGAAACAGAACCGGCACTTCGGCATCTTGTTAATAGGTTAGTTCCGTAAAATGCACGAATATGACATAAAGTGTGCATAAAACATGTAGATAACATCAATAATGTGGCATGGAACACAAGAAATTATCGATACGTTGGAGACGTATCAGCATCCCCAAGCTTAGTTCTCGCTCGTCCCGAGCGAGTAAAACGATAACAAAGATAATTTCTGGAGTGACATGCCATCATAAACTTGATCATACTATTTGTAAAGCATATGTAGAGAATGCAGCGATCAAAACAATGGTGATGACATGAGTAAACAAGTGAATCATAAAGCAAAGACTTTTCATGAATAGCACTTCAAGACAAGCATCAATAAGTCTTGCATAAGAGTTAACTCATAAAGCAATAATTCAAAGTAAAGATATTGAAGCAACACAAAAGAAGATTAAGTTTCAGCGGTTGCTTTCAACTTGTAACATGTATATCTCATGGATATTGTCAACATAGAGTAATATAATAAGTGCAATAAGCAAGTATGTAGGAATCAATGCACAGCTTCACACAAGTGTTTGCTTCTTGAGGTGGAGAGAAATAGGTGAACCGACTCAACATTGACAGTAAAAGAATGGTCCTCTCGGAGGAAAAGCATCGATTGCTATATTTGTGCTAGAGCTTTGATTTTGAAAACATGAAACAATTTTGTCAACGGTAGTAATAAAGCATATGCATCATGTAAATTATATCTTATAAGTTGCAAGCCTCATGCATAGTGTACTAATAGTGCCCGCACCTTGTCCTAATTAGCTTGGACTACCCGGATTATCACCGCAATACATATGCTTTAACCAAGTATCACAAAGGGGTACCTCTATGCCGCCTGTACAAAGGTCTAAGGAGAAAGCTCGCATTTGGATTTCTCGCTTTTGATTATTCTCAACTTAGACATCCATACCGGGACAACATAGACAACAGATAATGGACTCCTCTTTTAATGCTTTAAGCATTCAACAACAATTAATTCTTTTCTCATTAGAGATTTGAGGATGTTTGTCCAAAACTGAAACTTCCACCATGGAACATGGCTTTAGTTAGCGGCCCAATGTTCTTCTCTCACAATATGCATGCTCAAACCATTCAACTCGGTGTAGATCGCCCTTACTTCGGACTAAGACGAACATGCATAGCAACTCACATGAAATTCAACAATGAGTTGATGGCGTTCCCGCAAGAACATGGTTATCGCACAACAAGCAACTTAATAAGAGATAAAGTGCATAATTACATATTCAATACCACAATAGTTTTTAAGCTATTTGTCCCATGAGCTATATATTGCAAAGGTGAATGATGGAATTTTAAAGGTAGCACTCAAGCAATTTACTTTGGAATGGCTGGAAAATACCATGTAGTAGGTAGGTATGGTGGACACAAATGGCATAGTGGTTGGCTCAAGTATTTTGGATGCATGAGAAGTATTCCCTCTCGATACAAGGTTTAGGCTAGCAAGGCTTGTTAGAAACAAACACAAGGATGAACCGGTGCAGCAAAACTCACATAAAAGACATATTGAAAACATTATAAAACTCTACACCGTCTTCCTTGTTGTTCAAACACCTTACTAGAAATTATCTAGACCTTAGAGAGACCAATTATGCAAACCAAATTTTAGCATGCTCTATGTATTTCTTCATTAATGGGTGCAAAGCATATGATGCAAGAGCTTAAACATGAGCACAACAATTGCCAAGTATCACATTACCCAAGACATTTATAGTAATTACTACATGTATCATTTTCCAATTCCAACCATATAACAATTTAACGAAGGAGAAACTTCGCCATGAATACTATGAGTAGAAACCAAGGACATACTTGTCCATATGCTACAGCGGAGCGTGTATCTCTCCCACAAAGTGAATGCTAGGATCCTTTTTATTCAAACAAAACAAAAACAAAAACAAACCGACGCTCCAAGAAAAAGCACATAAGATGTGATGGAATAAAAATATAGTTTCGGGGAGGAACCCGATAATGTTGTCGATGAAGAAGGGGATGCCTTGGGCATCCCCAAGCTTAGACGCTTGAGTCTTCTTGATATATGCAGGGGTGAACCACCGGGTGCATCCCCAAGCTTAGAGCTTTCACTCTCCTTGATCATGTTGCATCATACTCCTCTCTTGATCCTTGAAAACTTCCTCCACACCAAACTCGAAACAACTCATTAGAGGGTTAGTGCACAATATAAATTGACATATTCAGAGGTGACACAATCATTCTTAACACTTCTGGACATTGCATAATGCTACTGGACATTAGTGGATCAAAGAAATTCATCCAACATAGCAAAAGAGGCAATGCGAAATAAAAGACAGAATCTGTCAAAACAGAACAGTTCGTATTGACGAATTTTAAAATGGCACCAGACTTGCTCAAATGAAAATGCTCAAATTGAATGAAAGTTGCGTACATATCTGAGGATCATGCACGTAAATTGGCATAATTTTCTGAGCTTCCTGCAGGACAGTGGGCTCAGATTCGTGACAGCAAAGAAATCTGGAACTGCGCAGTAATCCAAATCTAGTACTTACTTTTCTATCAACGGCTTAACTTGGCACAACAAAACACAAAACTAAGATAAGGAGAGGTTGCTACAGTAGTAAACAACTTCCAAGACACAAATATAAAACAAAGTACTGTAGCAAAATAACACATGGGTTATCTCCCAAGAAGTTCTTTCTTTTTAGCCATTAAGATGGGCTCAGCAGCTTTAATGATGCACTCGCAAGAAATAGTATTTGAAGCAAAAGAGAGCATCAAGAGGCAAATTCAAAACACATTTAAGTCTAACATGCTTCCTATGCATAGGAATCTTGTAAATAAACAAGTTCATGAAGAGCAAAGTAACAAGCATAGGAAGATAAAACAAGTGTAGCTTGAAAAATTTCAGCACATAGAGAGGCATTTTAGTAACATGAAAATTTCTACAACCATATTTTCCTCTCTCATAATAACTTTCAGTAGCAACATGAGCAAACTCAACAATATAACTATCACATAAAGCATTCTTATCATGAGTCTCATGCATAAAATTATTACTCTCCACATAAGCATAATCAATTTTATTAGTTGTAGTGGGAGCAAATTCAACAAAGTAGCTATCATTATTATTCTCATCAAGTGTAGGAGGCATAGTATAATCACAACAAAATTTACTCTCCATAGTAGGTTGTACCAAAAGACCGTTATTATAATCATCATAAATAGGAGGCAAAGTATCATCACGAAAATTTTCTCCTCAATGCTTGGGGGACTAAAAATATCATGAAAACCAGCTTCCCCAAGCTTAGAACTTTCTATATCATTGTCAACAATGGTGTTCAAAGCGTTCATACTAATATTACTACCAACGATGCAAACAAGATTTCATAGGTTTTTTAATTTTCGCATCAAACAATCCATGTTTTAAATCAGGAAATAGAATAAGAAGCTCACTCTTGTACATTATGCCAAACTAGTGTAAACAAGAAACAAAAAGATGCAATTGCAGGATCTAAAGGAAATAGCTTTGAGCACACACACGACGGCGCAAGAAAAATACTTTACCTGAGACCGTAGTATGAGAGCCTTTTACCTTTCCTCCCCGGCAACGGCGCCTGTAAAAGTGCTTGATGTCTACGTTCCCCTCCTTTCCGTAGACGGTGTTGGGCCTCCAAGAGCAGAGGTTTGTAGAACAGCAGCAAGTTTCCCTTAAGTGGATACCCAAGGTTTATCGAACTCGTGGAGGAAGAGGTCAAAGATATCCCTCTCATGCAACCCCGCAACCACAAAGCAAGAAGTCTCTTGTGTCCCCAACACACCTAATAGGTGCACTAGTTCGGCGAAGAGATAGTGAAATACAGGTGGTATGAATAAGTAGTAGCAACGGCACTGCAACGTTGCTTTGCCCAGGACAAGTAAACAAGCAGTAGTAACGCAGCAGTAGTAACGCAGTAAAACAAGAAACAAGCAGCGATAGCCGTATTTAGGAACAAGGCCTAGGGATTACACTTTCACTAGTGGACACTCTCAACATTGATCACATAACAGAATAGATAAATGCATACTCTACACTTTTGTTGGATGATGAACACATTGCGTAGGATTACACGAACCCTCAATGCCGGAGTTAACAAGCTCCACAATAATGCTCATGTTTTAGTAACCTTTAGTGTAAGATAGATCAACAGACTAAACCAAGTACTAGCATAGCATGCACACTCGTCACCTTCATGCATATGTAGGAGGAATAGATCACATCAATATTATCATAGCAATAGTTAACTCCATAATCTACAAGAGATCATGATCATAGCATAAACCAAGTACTAACACGGTGCACGCACCGTCACCTTTGCACACATGCAGGAGGAATAAACTACTTTAATAACAAATCACTAGAGTAGCACATGGATAAATTGTGATACAACATGCTGCAATCTTAAAGAGATATAAATAAGCACCTCACTATGCCATTCAACAAGTGAATAAGTATTCTGTGAAATCTAGCCTAAGAGACCCACACGGTGCACACACCGTCACCTTTACACACGTGGGACGAGGAGTCTCCGGAGATCACATAAGTAAAACCCACTTGACTAGCATAATGACATCTAGATTACAAGCATCATCATATGAATCTCAATCATGTAAGGCAGCTCATGAGATTATTGTATTGAACTACATAGGAGAGAGATGAACCACATAGCTACCGGTACAGCCCCGAGCCTCGATGGAGAACTACTCCCTCCTCATGGGAGCAGCAATGGTGATGAAGATGGCAGTGGAGATGGCAGCGGTGTCGATGGAGAAGCCTTCCGGGGGCACTTCCCCGCTCCGGCAGCCGTGTCGGAACAGAGATCCCGTCCCCTGCATCTTGGCTTCGCGATGGCGGCGGCTCCGGCAGTGTTTCGTGGGTTTCGTCAATTGGTATCGGGTTTTCTGATCCAGGGGCTTTTTATAGGCGGAGAGGCGGCGCAGAAGGTCGAAGGGGGTCCACACCCTAGGGGGCGCGGCCCCTCTCGGCCGCGCCAGCCTAGGGTTTGGTGGCCCCGTGGCCCCCTCTCGGTCCTTCCCGGTGTTCTGGATGCTTCCGATGAAAATAGGAACTTTGGCGTTGATTTCATCCGATTCCGAGAATATTTCGTTACTAGGATTTCGAAACCAAAAACAAGCAGAAAACAGAACCGGCACTTCGGCATCTTGTTAATAGGTTAGTTCCGTAAAATGCACGAATATGACATAAAGTGTGCATAAAACATGTAGATAACATCAATAATGTGGCATGGAACACAAGAAATTATCGATACGTTGGAGACGTATCAGAGGCTACTGGCCGGCGGCCAGATGAGGTCGTCGCCGGCGATTCGGGACTCGCCCGGATGGGGAGCTAGGTGGGTTCGACTCGGGGCGACATGGTGAACCGTTTGGTGGTGGCGCCGCTCCGGTTGGGTCACCGGAGCGTGCCCGACGGTGAGGTACCACGGCGGCGCGGACAGGGACACCGGTGCGGCGGCGCTACGTGGACTAGAGAACAAAGCAAGCATGCCGGGGGTTCAGCGGCTCACCGTAAGCACGATGCACATGACGGCGGGGTCGGAGGTGGCCTCATTCGCCGGATTAGCTCGATACCGGCGCCGGAGAAGACAACTCGGCACGGCCGATTGGAGGCTTGTTGGCTCGATTCCTCGCACACGCTGACCATGTCGAGGACGGCGATTCCTACGGTGGTCCTAACGAGGCTCGGGAAGGTCCCTACCGGCGGCGATGGCCGGTGCCCGTACGGCTAGGGTTTCAATTTGGGGGCGAAATTGGAGCCAGAGAGGAAGAACCCGATGCTGCTGCGCGTGGTGAGGCTTTTATACGGGGCAGGTACACGCCTCGTCATGACGTCGAGCAAGGAGAGGACGCCAGCGAGGGAGGAGAAGAGGAGCACGACGTCGCGGTGGCCTCCATGCGCCAGGAAGGGATGAGGACGACCTGCTCCTTGTTATTTTTAATGAAAGGGTACTTGGGCTGCTAGGTGGGTCGGTTCTGGGCTGCTGCTGGGCTGCCTTGTTGGGCTCCTTCGGCTGGCAGGGTCCAGGTAAGTTTTTCCCTGTTTTTCTTTTCTGTTTTTATTTTCCTGTTTTATATTTATCCATTGAAATTCATATTTGGGTTTGGTTTACTTTTGGAGATCTTTTTATTATGCAAATATCAATCAGGATTTAGTTTCCTGTCTTTCATACCAGGATTCTATTGGAATAATTATTTTAGATGAGATAATATTGCATATTAGTGACTTATTCAAAATAACCCTTAATCATGAATTTTATATGTTCCCTTTAATTCTCATTTTGCTATGCAATCAATTCTGTTTAGAATTATGAGAGTGATACTTCCAACTCAAAGTATTTGAGGGATGGTTATTAAGACTTAGTTTCCATTTGGGAGGTGATCTCTTGTTTATTATTTGATGTGCATAATTATGTGTTAATAAATTGGAATATAAGGTTTACTCTATGGACAATTTTAGGTTCCAATACTATTAACCTAATGACACATGGGTTGGAACTCAAATGTTGATTGGGTTTATAGTTTTGTAATCTTCATAGTGATACACAACTACTGTTGAGATATAATTCTAGGTTATAGAGATGGGGTGTCTCCATATTGCATGTGTTAGGGTTTTATTTCCCCAACCACGATAAGGTGGTGGCTTGCTTCATATCTAATGTGCTTCCCAAATTACTAAGGATTTGAGAATGGTTTTTATCTTCTACCAATTTAACTTCTATTATTATCTTCAATTTATCATTAAAGTAACTACATTGGTTATAGTTCTTTTTATAGTTAACTTTGGTCATATGGATATATGGTTTCTCACCATATAAAGCATAGAGTTTAACTCTAAGGTTTTCTTAGGTTGTTTAATTTCTGAAGTATGGATATGGTAGGATTGTACTTATGATCACCAAGTGGTTCACAAGTAAAGGTTGGGATATAAGTCTAGATTTGATTACTAGTGATCTCTCTATGATTTCATGTGGTAAATGATATCTGCTTATCTTATTAGGATTTAACTCATCCTCACATATCTCAAAAGTATGATCATGGATTAGACATGATCAACTTGTTCTTAGTATCTCTACCTCAAGTTCTTAAGGTTTATGATCATTACACAATTTATAATGATCAAGGTTGGACTTCTTAAGGTATTTCTCATTAAATAGGTTTCTCACTTCCATGATCAAGTGTTGTCTTGATCAGCTAGGGTATAATATCTCTCTTATAGTTTCTTGGGTGGACATGGCTATGGTTGTCTCAATAGATTATATCCCAGGAGATTACCTGAGATATTCTGTTAGGGTTTTACTTAATTGATGATGATATAATCATCCGGTTATATATATAGTTCTCTCCCTTAGATTCAAGTGTTGCCTCAGCCTAATTTGAGTGTAACACCATAGCTTGAGCTCTCTTATATAAGAATGAATTATTCTAGGTTATGGTGTACTCCTAATGCTAGAGTTCAAGGGTTGTCCTTTATTCTTTAATAGATAAAGCTAGGTTTAGTATGAAATGGTCTCTCTCATTTGGGAATGACTTGAATAATACTCTAGGGTTCCTCTTAAAGATGATGATTTGAATACTTGGATGTATATCCAGGGTTTAGTTCAAGGTTTATCATTGATCCTCAAATAAGTAACATAGAACTCTCACTTCTCTGGGTTTGATGTATAATAATTTGAAATAGAGGAGAATTATATTCCTTAGTTAGATCTCCTTGTCTTGTTTCCAAGATTAAAGTAGAATGGGTATCATAGGGTTTATGTAAGGAGCTTGGATTAGTTTAAGACATGGAGAAGATAAGTGAAGAATAGTTTCTCCAATTATTGTTACTTAATTTCCAATTAATTGTAGGTTCATATGTTATGGCAAGAAATTCCATGTTATGATCTTTTATAAGATCAAGCAAGTGATCATTGTGTAAAGTGTTGTTGGATTGATTATTAGTTCCATTTGATCTAACCCCTTTGTTCAAATCATCTCTACCCAAAACAAGGTTTTAACAAAGTCACATTGAGGTTTATAGCGCTTGACTTGATGAGCTACTTCAATTCCACCAAGGTCAAGTGAAACTTCAGTTACTGTGACTGTTTTACTTTAAAGCGCGAAAATTCCCTGGATTTTCTATGCATGAATGCAATGCACACATCTGTTTCCTCTATTTTTTTGTAACCCCATTACCTGGGATATTACAGTCTCTACCCCTTAAACTAAACTTCGTCCTCGAAGTTTGATCTCTCTCACGTTTCGGAGTGTGGATCTGACTTGTGCAGACTAAATCTTTTCTCGAACTCCATGGTGATCTTACTGGATATAATTGAATACATCCCTTGTCCAGATTCTTCCTGGAATCCAATAG
This sequence comes from Lolium rigidum, assembly GCF_022539505.1. NCBI lineage: Eukaryota > Viridiplantae > Streptophyta > Magnoliopsida > Poales > Poaceae > Lolium > Lolium rigidum. The sequence continues at coordinate 311,243,535 of NC_061510.1, read as the reverse complement.
TATCTGTCTCTGAACATTAGTTTCTTACTCCAGTGTTATGATTTTTCTCTAGAATCTAATAATACCTGTCTCTGAACCATGGCTCTTACTTTGATTCATTGATTTCTTCCAACTCTATAAGCTTGTTTCCTTTCTCATTGAAAATTCAATGATTAGAACTTCTTCTTGTCCTAACAGTCTTAATTGAGGACTAATCGGGTAACATTCTCCTATTTGATAAAATAGGTCTTTGTTTTTCCCTTACTACCAAAACTTCAATATTGGTACTTAGTAAGGTACTTACCATGGAAATGGTCGTGATGGCTTATTCCTCTAATAATGGATTAGACTCATTTAGTCCATCCAATCATGGTTTATAATTGATACCTATAACTCTTTAGATTCATTTAGGTTCCATGAAAGGAATCTTTCATGTAGTCTCTCGATTCTCGGTATGGTCAAATCCCTTCGGCCTTTGACCTTCTTGAGCTGTATTTGGTCTATGGTATTTTCTTCGTCCAACTTCTTTATCTTTGACTTACTTGAGCTCTAGTACTTATGAGTAATTATTACTTACTTTCTCGAGTTATAATCCACTTCTTACGTCCTCGAGGTATGAACCTCGGCTTCGATCCGACATCCTTCGAAAGTAGTGTTCAACAATCTTATGAAAATAAGATTGAACTTCCTCTCGGCTCAGTACCTTCTTCTTCCATTTTACTCAAAGTATTAAGTCATCGTATATCCAACTCAACTTTACTCTACCCCTTAGAGTTTTCTTATGGTCTTCAACTCCTTTTCTTCCAACTATTGGATTTATGGTTGGAATATTGGTCTGGTTCTAACTTATGGGTTTTACTTCTTCTAAGGTCTCGCGAAGAATGTTTGTGGTGTATCCACTCAATTGTGGACATCCAATGTGAATCCTTCGACTAAATGTTTATAGATCTAGCTATTTGGCTGACAAGATTTTTATTTGTTCACAAACTTTTGTTACAAATAATTAAATCGTGGACTATTTGTATTACCAGCTGATACCGGCTGTGGTTATTATACCAACTGTGGCTATTTGATATCTAAAAATGGATTCTATTATAGGTTCTTATAAACTGGTCGAGACATCTTCTATTTTATCTCGCAGTATTGATCCTATACCAATTGTGATCTTCTGGTACCAACTATGGTCTTCTTATATCTTCTATGGGTTCATAGGTCATCTTTCTTTCTTCGAGGGTTTATTGTTGCAAGAAAACCACTAGCTGACACTATGATTATAGTATTCGAAGTGATTTCCCATGCATTCCCTCTTCTATGTTGACTATGGATCTGCTTCAGCTTTACCATAATCACCATATTTCTCACCTTCATGCTTATTATGTACTAAAGTACTCCTCCGTTGAGGTAAGCATGAGTTTCTGATTGTACTTCCTTCAGAGTATTGTGGTTACTTCCCACAACTTTACTTCCTTTCTCTGATGAACCTTCATCTAGTCTTCGGAATCTTCCAGAATTCGTCACTTCCTCACACGAATACCATTACCCTCTAGATCTATAGCATTAAGTAAGAACTTGATATAGCAACATGCATTTGCATACCAAAGTCAAACTTCATGTATGGATCTAGTCAAACAATGAAATTCCAATAAAATCCAAGAAGATTCAACTTTGTGCATATAATACACACCATCATAAGCCTGAATATAACAGTTGAGTAAGACATCTCTAAACATCAGGCTGCGATGTGTAGTATATAACACCACATAATATAGGTTTATATCGTGATACTTAGCACGAATATAGGGAATTCTACTATTTGTCTCAACCTTTATCTTAATTGCACATTTGCAATGAGATAAACTTGAAACAAAGTGGTCTAGGATAGTTGTGATTAACCTAATTTTATTTGGAAGTATTGACTTAGCTTCCATTTTTATTGAGGACTACTTCAATGATATGTATGGTTCTAACATCACTATTCTAGACACACAACTATTGAAATATAGCTCCTATACTTCCAAGTTATTGTATCGTAAGGCTATGGACCTAATGTTCTTGGCACAGTTCCCATGGTTTTTGGAACATAATCCTTGCACTGTTGTTTAGCACTTGGCTTCTTATTGTATTCCTCCAAAATACTTATAATGTTCTATTCCATCACATAATGATTCTCAAGTGAATCATATATGATTAACAACTCTACCATGTAAGTAATCATATTTTATTCATATCCTTATCTCCCATGATTGACTCATCATGGTCTATACTACCTCATATGACTCATAGTTATCACCTACTATCAATTGTTTCACATGTCTAGATAGTTTTACTTACTCATTACTTATCTGGGTCTACATCTTCTATTAGGATATCTTAATTATCTTCATCACTTGATATTACTCCTATTACAGTGTCTGATAACTCTTACTTCATCATAACATATGTTGGTACACATCTTCCAATAGGATATCTTCCTTATGGTTGTATCCTCTCTTGGACTACCATGTATTGTATACCAACTGTGATCTACTCATCTATTGTTTTAAGGACTTGTTGATATGCTACATACTTGGGATTAACTACTAGCTTCAATTAGGAAGAATAGGTAGGAAAGTTTGACTCGAGTGTGTCAGGATTATTCTCAAGTGAATACCCATCTCAAGTCATACAAATATTTGGTTTACCTAAGACAACTCCCTATAGACACTACCAATCCTATAGGTCTCCTTTAAAGGGTTTTAATCCTAGGGTCAAAGCATTTGCTCTGATACCAACTGTGGTGACCCGGCATACCACTGCATGGTGTAGTATGCAAGTCTGATATAACACCAATGAAACACAGTTCCACTCGTATTATATCGCTCAGAGTGGTACAACGAAACATATGCGGGTCCAAGGCATGTCTATAGAATTACAACATTTACTCGTTACATAAGATCATCACAGCCTCCTACTTTACAATGAGGTAAATCTGGAAATAAACTCCAGAAGAACGACTCGTAGTCTAATCCTATCACGAACTCTATTTGTAGAGTATTTGACTAGCTGTAGGGGCTATGAATAGATTCTAGCTAAATAGGAGCTAGGTTTAGGAAGCTAGTTCCTTTCTATGGCTAAACTAGGTTTTCTCCTTGTTGGACGTGGTATCTGACTCCTCTGACATGGTCCTGTCTCTTGAAGTAGTTGTTGACTCCTCGGTCTTCGAGTTGCACTGTAGATCCTCCATCGTGGCCTCCATATCTAAGCAGGGGATTTAAGAGTGGGATGAGTACGAGCGTACTCAACAAGTTCATTATAGGAAAGAGGTGTTTAATGCACTAGCTACAGCATTAGACCGGAAAGTCTAATACCAATGCAGGTTTTCATAATCATTTCTTCAAGAGGTTGCTTTTATTCAGAAGAACTATGTCCGTCGGCCTTCACCGGTTTACTAGAACTTCATGGAGCTCCTTTCCGGCCGCGTTCGCAGTTCCATATCCCGAACGAGGAGTGACAGTCACGATTCATTACACTCTGCGGAGGTGTGTTGCTTTACCCATAAGAGATCTTAACCTTGGTGCCAACCGAGTTGCAGGCTCGTCCACACTTCCTTTGGTGTGAGGCCCGGTATAAGGTCTAGCCAATCATGTTCCTCCGCTACCTCGAACACCCACCCTTTGTTGCATGCCCCGACCCTGGGTCCTCGCCGGTCCCATTATTCCCACTCACGGGTGGACCCCGACCACGACGACGGTTTGGGATCGAACCAAACTCCTTCGCCGGTAGCTGCAACCCATCATAGACCGCAATACCGTGGGGACTTAAGGCCTCCCCAGCCAACCGCTTGCACTTCGAGCGACAAGTGTCTACGGACTATGCCGTGGGGACTTAAGGCTTCCCCAGCCAACCGCTTTCCCTGACAGATACAAGTGTCTACGGTAAAGCGCATCCGTTGATGAACGAGAGGTGGAAACACTTTTGACTACTCCGTCCCACTCCGGATCTTATGGTTAACACGGGTATTACGGCACAAGAATCATCGGCGACATTTGTTGTTTAATCCTAGATGGATATAAACCCGTGCAATGGAACCTCCACCATATCAACACAATCCATGGTTCCATTGCCCACCACATAGTCATATTCATAGTTATGAAAGTAGTGGTTTTGATTTTTATGCAATAGTGATAACCATAATACTTTGCAAGTAATTTGATAGAAATACTCAAATGACATGAGCAAGTGATGAACTTGCCTTTCTTGACTGCAAGATTATGCAGAAAAGGTCTTCGTTACGCAATAACTCCAAATTCTGAAATAGCATCATCGTCCGGTAAGGACGATGTTTAAAAGATTGGCAAAGATGCAATAATGCATAAGAATGAGATGCAATCGCTCTAAGCGTGACCTAACCCCGATGATTTAGGATCAGTGAGTTGTAATGATTGGTTTAGGGTGTGTTACACTTTTAGAGTGATTCACATACAAGGTTCTTATTCAAGTGTGATTTACTTGGTATTATAAACAGGTAGATAATAAAGCATAATAAACAATTGAGCACACAAAGAATGATAATTGGCATAATGTTAACAAGTAAAGAACAAGTTGGTCAGCTTTTAGTACTATATGGCATGGTTAATGATTAATTATCATTTACTTTAAAAGAATTACTTTTGAAGAACATGTTCTTTAATAAAGAACAAGTATGATAATTCGGTTGAGGGGTTCTATGGTTGACTATGGTTTCAGTTAGTTTCTGGAGTAAGTATTAGATGGATCCAAACAGGGTTGGATTCATTAATAACTAGGGCTTGTATGGATTGAGTTAATGCCTAGGCATCCTAAGCAATTCATTCTACATGGTTGTTGTCAAGGTGGTTTTATCTTGCTAGTGATAGCTAGCTAAGGTTGATAGGTCTTTATAAGCGTGGTTGGTGATGATTCTTTATTTACTTCAAAAGAATAACTTTTGAAGAACATACTTCTTAAGTAATAAGAGGTATATCAATTAGGGTTGAGGTTGTCTAGGTTTTGCTATTTGATCCACTAAGTAAGGAATGATTGGCTCCTAAATAGGATGGTTCATAATTATGAAGTATTTGTAGTGTTTAGTGGACTTGGTTTTGTAATGATAAATATTGAGCCTAGATGCTATTTGGATTCATCACAATGGTGTGATGCTAAGCATGGATGAATAAGGATGATGGTTTTGACAGTAGAAGCTAGGGTTTAAACTTGGTTGATCCTACTTGATCAACTAGGTTTAGTGATATGCATACATGGAATACTAATTTGCTAGTGATAGGGTTCTACATTTTATGTGGACATAGATATGTCTTTAGTTGATATTTATGGCTCTATGGTAATGGAGTAACATGATCACATGTTCTAACCTAGGGTTTAGGTTAGAATTAAATTAAGGTTCACATGTAATAATGGAACTAGGGTGTGATGCATAATTGAATTAGGGTTTTAGGGTTCCACATAAAATCATGAGGTTATCACTTGGTTTAAAATGGAACTAGGGTTTCCTAATTATCCTCGCAATTATTGGATTAATAACTTCATTAATAAAGTTGAAGTTATTAATAACTTAGAAATAAAAATAATATTTAATTGGCATTTTATTATTTTTAATTAATTAATAATAAAGGTAATAATTAATTAGGGTTTAAATCCTTCTAATAAGGATTTAACAAATTAATAAATAAAGAAAATTAGTTTTCATGTTTTCTTTATTTACTTACTAGTTTTATTTATTTTAGAAAGTTTTCCTAGTTATGGAATTTTAATTGAATTTAGAATTAAAAGAAAAGGCTTAATTCATAAGTATTAATTAATTGCCATATTATATTTTTATTGGATAGATTTTTCTTTTCTAAGAATTTTGATATATTATTTATATTTTTCTGAGATAATATGAATTTGATATGATTTTCTAAAGTTTGGACAAATTTACGGATTTTGAATCGAATCTTAATGACTAAGGGTACCCGGACGGAACACACCCACAGTCTATGACTGGTGGGGTCGTGTCCACCTCATCCGCCACGGGGCTTTGACCAAGTCAAAATTGCCACCGTGGCGAGGAGGCTACTGGCCGGCGGCCAGATGAGGTCGTCGCCGGCGATTCGGGACTCGCCCGGATGGGGAGCTAGGTGGGTTCGACTCGGGGCGACATGGTGAACCGTTTGGTGGTGGCGCCGCTCCGGTTGGGTCACCGGAGCGTGCCCGACGGTGAGGTACCACGGCGGCGCGGACGGGGACACGGTGCGGCGGCGCTACGGTGGACTAGAGAACAAAGCAAGCATGCCGGGGGTTCGGCGGCTCACCGTAAGCACGATGCACATGACGGCGGGGTCGGAGGTGGCCTCATTCGCCGGATTAGCTCGATACCGGCGCTGGAGAAGACAACTCGGCACGGTCGATTGGAGGCTTGTTGGCTCGATTCCTCGCACACAGTGACCATGTCGAGGACGGCGATTCCTACGGTGGTCCTAACGAGGCTCGGGAAGGTCCCTACCGGCGGCGATGGCCGGTGCCCGTACGGCTAGGGTTTCAATTTGGGGGCGAAATTGGAGCCAGAGAGGAAGAACCCGATGCTGCTGCGCGTGGTGAGGCTTTTATACGGGGCAGGTACACGCCTCGTCATGACGTCGAGCAAGGAGAGGACGCCAGCGAGGAGGAGAAGAGGAGCACGACGTCGTGGTGGCCTCCATGCGCCAGGAAGGGATGAGGACGACCTGCTCCTTGTTATTTTTAATGAAAGGGTACTTGGGCTGCTAGGTGGGTCGGTTCTGGGCTGCTGCTGGGCTGCCTTGTTGGGCTCCTTCGGCTGGCAGGGTCCAGGTAAGTTTTTCCCTGTTTTTCTTTTCTGTTTTTATTTTCCTGTTTTATATTTATCCATTGAAATTCATATTTGGGTTTGGTTTACTTTTGCAGATCTTTTTATTATGCAAATATCAATCAGGATTTAGTTTCCTGTCTTTCATACCAGGATTCTATTGGAATAATTATTTTAGATGAGATAATATTGCATATTAGTGACTTATTCAAAATAACCCTTAATCATGAATTTTATATGTTCCCTTTAATTCTCATTTTGCTATGCAATCAATTCTGTTTAGAATTATGAGAGTGATACTTCCAACTCAAAGTATTTGAGGGATGGTTATTAAGACTTAGTTTCCATTTGGGAGGTGATCTCTTGTTTATTATTTGATGTGCATAATTATGTGTTAATAAATTGGAATATAAGGTTTACTCTATGGACAATTTTAGGTTCCAATACTATTAACCTAATGACACATGGGTTGGAACTCAAATGTTGATTGGGTTTATAGTTTTGTAATCTTCATAGTGATACACAACTACTGTTGAGATATAATTCTAGGTTATAGAGATGGGGTGTCTCCATATTGCATGTGTTAGGGTTTTATTTCCCCCAACCACGATAAGGTGGTGGCTTGCTTCATATCTAATGTGCTTCCCAAATTACTAAGGATTTGAGAATGGTTTTTATCTTCTACCAATTTAACTTCTATTATTATCTTCAATTTATCATTAAAGTAACTACATTGGTTATAGTTCTTTTTATAGTTAACTTTGGTCATATGGATATATGGTTTCTCACCATATAAAGCATAGAGTTTAACTGTAAGGTTTTCTTAGGTTGTTTAATTTCTGAAGTATGGATATGGTAGGATTGTACTTATGATCACCAAGTGGTTCACAAGTAAAGGTTGGGATATAAGTCTAGATTTGATTACTAGTGATCTCTCTATGATTTCATGTGGTAAATGATATCTCGCTTATCTTATTAGGATTTAACTCATCCTCACATATCTCAAAAGTATGATCATGGATTAGACATGATCAACTTGTTCTTAGTATCTCTACCTCAAGTTCTTAAGGTTTATGATCATTACACAATTTATAATGATCAAGGTTGGACTTCTTAAGGTATTTCTCATTAAATAGGTTTCTCACTTCCATGATCAAGTGTTGTCTTGATCAGCTAGGGTATAATATCTCTCTTATAGTTTCTTGGGTGGACATGGCTATGGTTGTCTCAATAGATTATATCCCAGGAGATTACCTGAGATATTCTGTTAGGGTTTTACTTAATTGATGATGATATAATCATCTGGTTATATATATAGTTCTCTCCCTTAGATTCAAGTGTTGCCTCAGCTAATTTGAGTGTAACACCATAGCTTGAGCTCTCTTATATAAGAATGAATTATTCTAGGTTATGGTGTACTCCTAATGCTAGAGTTCAAGGGTTGTCCTTTATTGTTTAATAGATAAAGCTAGGTTTAGTATGAAATGGTCTCTCTCATTTGGGAATGACTTGAATAATACTCTAGGGTTCCTCTTAAAGATGATGATTTGAATACTTGGATGTATATCCAGGGTTTAGTTCAAGGTTTATCATTGATCCTCAAATAAGTAACATAGAACTCTCACTTCTCTGGGTTTGATGTATAATAATTTGAAATAGAGGAGAATTATATTCCTTAGTTAGATCTCCTTGTCTTGTTTCCAAGATTAAAGTAGAATGGGTATCATAGGGTTTATGTAAGGAGCTTGGATTAGTTTAAGACATGGAGAAGATAAGTGAAGAATAGTTTCTCCAATTATTGTTACTTAATTTCCAATTAATTGTAGGTTCATATGTTATGGCAAGAAATTCCATGTTATGATCTTTTATAAGATCAAGCAAGTGATCATTGTGTAAAGTGTTGTTGGATTGATTATTAGTTCCATTTGATCTAACCCCTTTGTTCAAATCATCTCTACCCAAAAAAAGGTTTTAACAAAGTCACATTGAGGTTTATAGCGCTTGACTTGATGAGCTACTTCAATTCCACCAAGGTCAAGTGAAACTTCAGTTACTGTGACTGTTTTACTTTAAAGCGCGAAAATTCCCCAGATTTTCTATGCATGAATGCAATGCACACATCCGTTTCCTCTATTTTTTTGTAACCCCATTACCTGGGATATTACAGGCTTCATTCATTAACTCGAGCATGAAATTCTCTCGAGCAGTCGCCTTTTCAGCCTCGGAAGCAGCAATCTCCCTAGCAGCCACGGCCTCGTGAGCTTGCTGAAGTGCAATTTTTTCGGCTTGAGATGACTTACGAGACTTTTCCAACATCACAAGTGTTTGCTTCTTCGCATACGGAAGTTGCTGCCGAAGTTCATCCAATTCTTGCGGCAAGGAATCTTCGACAGGTGTAGTATCAGCAAGAGTTCTCCTTGAGCGAGAAGAAGAAGGCGAAATATTGGAAGGACCAGGAGGCTGGCGTATAATTGTCAAAAATTAACTTGGAAAAAGGAAATATTTCAACATCAATCACCGAGTAAAGATAGATTTCCATTCATTCCCATAATATATACATGTCTATTACAAAAGAAGGACCTTCTAGAGACCTCATCAAGCGATTATCGCCAAGAACACTACGGCGACAATGCCAAAAGAAAGAGGTACGCTAAAAAGAAAAAGCAAAGAGGCATTCAACTAGAACTCCGGCCTTGATGAGCTAGGAGTTGAAGACGGCTTGATCCCGAGATAGCCCAGGATTTTCTTCGTGTTCGGCTTAGCTGCCTTGATCAACGACTTCCACTTCGATTGTTCTATCTGCTCAGTGTCGCCAACTTTCGCCCAGTCGATAGTTTGCTGGCTATCGGCAACCAAGGCAACAGTGTTTTCAACGGCGACCTTCATATTCTCATGACGCACCTTCAGCCCAAGATCTTCCGGTGGATTAAAGCACTTGGCCGGGTTAAGGAAAGTTGCGAGTTCCTCTTTCTTTGGGAAGAAATAGGGAAAGAGCCGCGATAGCCCTGCTTTAGCCTGATCAATGCCTTCGTGTGCCTCTGACCCATGAAACTCGAGGAATGAAAGGGCGTCAAGAAGAGGATCATTGTCGGGATCTTCAAGTTCAAACTCTTGAGCCGTTCTATCTGTCAAGGAAGAAACTTATTGAGCAACAAACGAGTGCAGAGAAGAAAATACAAAGGATACGAAGTGGTTCAGATACTTACTGACGAAGCGGCGACTTTGCGTCCTTATACGCTTAAGGATCGCTTCCTCGCGAGCAGATTGTGCAGCTATATGCTCGCTCGGCGAAGTCTCGGCGGTGTGAAGTCTCTTTCTAAGATCTTCGACACCAGCGAGCGTCGGTCTTGGCCTTGTCAGCCTCTGCTCTAGCTTGAACAGCGTCTAATTCGGCCTTCTTACGAGCCTCTTCACTTTGCTCTAATTTTTGAGCAAGTGCATTGGCACGCTCGTTGATAGCCGCCAATTTTTCTGCCAAGAAAGATAAAATTTCGTTAAAATATCGACAACAACGGGGTAACAGAGTAATGGTAAAAAAGAAAGCAGCAAGGTCTCACCTTCAGTTTTGTTGGCATATTCACGATACCCAATGAATTGAGCACCGATGCAGATAAGGTCTTTAATCATGGGCTGTCAAGAAAAGAAAGGGAAAAAGAAAGAAAATTTCGATATGAGGAAAATATAATGGCATACAGAAGCAAACAGAGAAAGTACAGACAGAGACAAGAGCATTGAGAACTTACATCATCCAAGAGAGGGTTAGAAGAGCTACTCAATTGGAGACTCGGCTCCGGAATTGCTTCAGTCCTTGCCCTTTTTGGCGAAGGGACAAGGGGGCTCGAAGGAGGAGTAGACGCGCCGACGTTTTGTTGAGGAGGCGAGGATTCTTCTCCTTCAACTGGCGGCTCCGAAATTACTAGAGTATGTGACGTACTCGTTCGAGCAGCCACATCCAAAGTTGGTGTTTCTTCATCATCATCACTGTGGAAAAAGGGTGGCAGCATAAAAAGCAAGGCAAACAAAATTCTTCGAATAGAAAAATAAAAAGAGACAGGGAACTCACGAACTGATGAGACTCTCGAGATATGGGTCATAAGATGCCTTTCGCGGTGAAGGAGCAGCTTCTTCGGGTTGAGAGGTCCCGGAATCTTCGACATCACTCCTTGTTCTTTGGAGAAACAGCAGGAGGAGGAGATTGTGCTGAGGTAGTACCTTCAGAGGCAGCATCCTTTTCAATAGATCCCGCAGATTTTCGAGAATCTGCGGGTTCATTCACAAAAGAGGGGGCCTCCTAGTTGTCATCGGCAATAATGGCCCTTTCCTCGACATCTCCACCCTCAGGAAGAGGAGGAAGGGAAGCCATAGTAGGATGGTTCTGCAGAAAAATAACGACAAAAGAAAAATTAGAGAGATATCAATACAATGAGATGCAGGGAAAGTTCGGAACAACATAAAAATTCGAGAAGACAAAATACCTCGGGGAGAGGATTGGTGGAGCTGTATGGTTTCACGCGGCACGAGGAGGGAATAGGATCCCTCTTGTTCAGCGAGGAAATTCTTCGAATCAGCTTCTCCAAGTCCTTCACAGAAAGATCATTGGAGAGCCTATTGGCATCATTTTCACCAGAATACGTCCAAAGGGGATTTTTGCGAGCCTGAAGAGGCTGCACTCTAATCCTAAGAAAGTAGGCAGTGATTTGAACACCAGACAGCTCTTTGCCTCGAGTATTTTGAAGCTGATGAATACGAGACATAAGTGCTTCGTCGCCTTTTCTCTTCTTCGGAAGCTTCGACATCCCAGGAGCGGCGGCGTTGAATTTTGGCACTTCCGTCAAAAGGGACTATGTTGTGTTCCACAGAATTGGCACTTTCTTCGTGTATGTAGAGCCACCTTTTGTGCCATCCTTGGACAGAATCAGGAAACTTGACGTCGAAGTAATCAACGTCAGTTCGGACACAGATAACAACGCCGCCTATGTTATAGGTGGCGTTGTGGGCGCCATTGCGGCGGAGGCAGAAAATGCGTTTCCACGGAGCCCGAGTTAGGAGGGATTCCAAGGAAGCATTCGCACGGCGTGATAAAAATAGAAATATGAAGGATGGAATTGGGGGTCAGCTGGTGCAGCTGAATCCCATAGACAAAGAGAAGGCCGCGGAGGAAATCGTGAATTGGGGTAGAAAGGCCGCGGATGAGGTGATCAACGAAACTAACCCGGTACTCCATTGGAGGGTTTGGGTAGCTTTCTTCGCTGGGAAAGCGGATGGCGTCCTCTTTCTTCATCAGGCCAAGCCTCTTCGAGCATGTTGACGTCTTGGTTGGAGATTTTAGATCTCTCCCACTCAAGATCTTCAGCGGCCATCTTGGATTCAGAGTACTGTGGCGAGTGAGTCGCGTGCGCGGTGGCATCAATGGCACTGGAAAAGCAATGTTCGTGCGTGCGGAAGATCAAAGAGAGTTGGGCGCAGGGGAAGTTTTTGCAAAGGGGAACAGATGTGCGACGCAAGCGAAGGAGTGGACCGAGGTTGAAGAAAGGTTTATATAGGAATCGGGCGAAGCAATGCACCGTTGGATGAAGAAATCGTGTGGTGAAAAAAGATCTTGTAGATAAAAGGGTAAAAAGGTATTTTTACTGAGGTGGAATAGAACGAGGCGTTACCGTACGTGCGCCAGGAAAAGCGGAGGACGTGTGTCCCCCACTTGCACGACGTGTCAACGTGGTGGAAACAATGGACCCACGAGGCAGAAAAATCCTGACTATTAATAGAGATGAAGTGAATTTGACTAAGGGAAGCGTGCCGACAAGAAAAATAAAAAAGATTGGCGACAGGAGAAGTTATTTGAATACTTCAGGAGCCTTTGGTCAAATACAAGTTTTTGCCCAAATGCTCGGGGGCTACTTCGATAAAAGTAAAATTTCGAGTATGGCAATATAGAAATTGTGGGAGCCTACAACCAAGCACAAGTTCTTGGCTGTAGCCTCGGGGCTACTCCCATCGGGAGCGCTGTTCGCGCACCCGAGAGATGAAAAGAAGATTATATCGGGAGATAATGACAATATAGCGACAAGGTGGACTAAAATGTTGAGCCTACAACCAAGCACAAGTTCTTGGCTGTAGCCTCGGGGGCTACTAAAGCGTTCCCGATGAAATTAAAAAAGAAAAAAAGATAGAAAAGCAAGAGAGTATATTTCGAGTTATAATTAACTCTACATATACTCCCATCGGGAGAGCAATATAAGTCATATTTGACTCGATAAAATGTGCCATTCCAACAGCTGGAAAAGCACTCGACAATATATTCTCAGAACGCCAAAGTTGCGATCAATTTCTGAATGCCGCAAATTTGCGAAGGTAAGACCCGGATCCGTTCTGCCGGGCGTGGCATCGCCGAAGACTGCGCTCTGCTACTTTTATCCGTATCAACGGATACGAAGAAAAATCCTAACGGACGCGTTAGGTACTCGATAAATTTGACTCGGGACTTGACGGAATGGTAAGACCTTAAGCGGCACTCGTCGAAGTTTGCACCAGTATCCCGAGATCATGTCCAGGGACGTGATCTTGAAGTAGGTTTTTGCGGATTGCCACTAGAGCAGTTCACTAGTACCTGATCCGTCAGATGAACTAGCCCCAACTACCATTATCCCTGTACAATATAGAGATTTATATGAAGAAATATAGAAAAGTCTAAGTTGTCGAATAAAAATAAACAGTGGAGATTTTCCCTGACTCTACGATTCAAGCAAAATCTCGGGGGCTACTGACATAGGCATCCCAAATGGGCCTGCCGAAGATAGTACCCGGGGTTTACTGAAGGCCCATTATCCGAAGAATAAGAAGATTCGGGAGCCCAAGATATATTAAGGAAAGTTAGAGTTGTAATAGGAAGTGCTATTTGTAATCGGCGGGATGAGTTAGAAACCGTCCCGGACTCTGTAACTTGTACAAAACGAAACCCTCGGCTCCGCCTCCTATATAAAGGGGGAGTCGAGGGACGAAAAGATCATCGAATCATTGTTTACAAACCCTAGTTTTCATAATCGTCGAGTACTTTTCGGCTGAAACCTTCGAGATCTACTTGCCCTCTACTTCTAACTAAACCCTAGCCTACAATCCATAGGCATTGACAAGTTGATACCTTGTCAGCAGTTGCCGATTGTAGGCAATCGGCTCATTCCTGAATCCCAGCAGTGTCTGAAGAAGGGACAGTCCCAGTGCCTATCCACGTCGTCTTGCTCTCTTGACTTTTCCTTGGCGTGGTGCTCATATCTTTCCTCGTCGTGATCATGCCGACGATGTCTCCTGGCGTCCCTGCTAGCCAGACGATCTCTTTCGTCATCGTTGTCGTATCGTCGGCGTTGGTCGTATGGACTCACGTATTTGTTGAGGAGATGATCAGAGAGAGGTCGCTGATATCTCACATTCTTCACTTCTCCCTCTGTGATGTAGCGCTTGCCATCGCGCCGGAGCCGATCGCGTGGAGCGGCTTCCTCTTTGTCGTTGTCATGATAGCAGCTGCCCTCATCTCTATCCTTGCCAGGGTGGTGCGCAGGTCCTACCATGTTGATGTTGAACGAGAATCTTCGCTGGGACCTCCCAGGGTAAGTGCACTCCACCATGTTGACGGCGGGGAAGGGGTGTGTATCGACTTTCATGGCGTACTGGCTGAAAATTAGACGCCCTTGTTCTATCGCCATTTGGATCTGCTGACGCCACACCCTGCAGTCGTTGGTGGCATGGGTGAACGTGTTATGCCACTTGCAGTACGGCTTTCCGTTCAGCTCCTGAGCCGTGGGGATCTTGTGGCCTTCGGGTACCTTTAGCTGCTTCTCCTTAAGTAAGAGGTCGAAAATTTTCTCAGCCTTGGTCACGTCGAAGTCAAACCCTCTTGGAGGACCTTGTCGCTTAACCCATTTGCAGGACACGGGTCTTGACCCCCGAGTCCATTCAGCCACTGCTACCTCTTGATCTCCTGCAGAGCCTTCATCTTCATCTGCCTCAACCAGGACCACCGCACGCTTGAATTTATCCTGGTATACATCTGGGTGGCGCTGTTCATATAATGACGACTTACGCACCATGTGCGCCGGTGAAGGGTAGTCCGCTTGGGAGGCCACATCCTTGATCGGTGATGCGAGACCCACCACCGCCAACTCGACTGCTTCTTTTTCAGTCACACGAGCCGAATAGCATCGGTTCCTAACGGTCCTGAAGCGCTGGATGTATTCTGACACTGTTTCTCCGCGCTTCTGTCGTACTTGTGCTAGATCGGCAATGCCAGTCTCGGAAGCCTCTGAGTGATACTGCATGTGGAACTGCTCCTCCAACTGCTTCCAAGTCCGGATTGAGTCTGGTGGCAGCGATGTGTACCACCCGAAAGCCCATCCTGTGAGGGACTGTGCGAAGAACCTCACACGCAGCTCATCTGATGCTGAGATCGTGCCCAGCTGTGCCAAATATCGGCTCACATGCTCGATTGAGCTGGAACCATCTGATCCACTAAACTTGGAGAATTCAGGGAGCCGATATTTGGGTGGTAGCGGGATCAACTCGTACTCGTTGGGGTACGGCTTGGAATAGCCGATTGCCCTCCTTTTCGGGACCATGCCGAACTGGTCTCTCAAGATTGTACTGATCTGATCCGCGGTGCTGGGCTGCAGGAGTCGAACTCGAAGATTCGCCGGAGTGGCATACTTAGCCAGCCACGCTTGCTTCTCAAGCTCTGAGCCAACTGCAGGAGTTGGGCTCTGGAGGTTTATCGGAGTGGCATACTTAGCTAGCCACGTCTGCTTCTCAAGGTCTGTTCCCGAAGTTCCTCCTGCTGTTCCAGAAGTCCCTGCTGTTGCAGTCTGGTTCGTAAGTGCCTAGTTACTGCAGTCTGGCACGTATGTGCACGTGTATCCGTGAGGGATCTCCTTAGGCGCCTCATGCAAGAACTGGTAATCACTAGGGTCACCACCGATCTTGTAGACGACGTATGCCGCTGAACTCGGCACTTCTGGTGCTGCCAATGCGAATGGCAGCGGTGGTCGGGACTGGAGTGGCATCTCTCCTTGGTGAGTCCCGAGAGCTGGTCCTGACGGAGAGTACTGATGCCTCATGATTTCCTGGATCACCCGAAGAGCGCCACGCTCCAAAGTGTTCACCAGGCTCTCAGAATGGCGGTGCAGCGAATGAGCTACCATGAAGTTAATCCCCTGACGCAGAGACCTGGTGCGTTCTTCTGACGGGGCGGACAGGTCCACTCCATCGAGCGCGCCTTCAGGCGAGAACCCTTTCCACCTGATGCCGTGTGAGCGGGTTCTGTGGAAAGAGCCGATGAGGTCAGCTTCGAGGATCGCTTTGACCTCGTCATACTTCTTCTTGAGCTCCTCGGTCAGATCTTCGTACGTGACTGGAGTGCCTTCCGCCATCTCAGATGTAGATGGCGATGAGGTTGATGTCGAATACTGTCCCACCGGGCGTGCCAGAATGTGTTGCGGTCAGAAACCCACCGGCGAGCAGCGGCGGGCAACACAGTAGAGCCGGGAGGCTCCCAGGACTGCGGCTGGCCCTGGTCCCTCCGAGCGACGGCCCGCAAAGACTCGGCACGCACGTCCGATGCTGGTGCAAGGGCGAGCCACCTGACCTATACCTGGTCAGGAAGGTGATGGATTTGCCTCGCTTATTTTCCTGCATGGCAAACACGTAAACATTAAATACGAGCCTCGATCGGCTCTCAGGTTGTCCTGTGAATCGGCTCAAGGAGCCGATCCACCCATGATTCGTACGAGGTGCACGATCACATGGTGGTCCTGCTTGATCAAAATAAAGCTAAAATGACCTACTACGATTTAGGGTTTTCACCACATAATCGGAACATCCTACGCGTGATTGAGCCTGGCGGCCACGCACGGTGATCATAAACCGACCCTAGACAAGGCCTAAAAACCAACATGAAGTTGATCCCCGGAACATCCTGTCTAGGGCTAGCAAACTACACCCTACGCGCCACCTGGATCCTTCAACCCGTTTGTAAGGCCTAACTATGCGGATATTAAACTAATCCTTGAAGAACAAGGAGCAATCATAACGGATCGGATCTACTAAATAACGATCAAGCGGGGTGCCGCCCTTACACCTAAGATAGGTGTAAGGGCGGCTAGACGTCTAAGGGTTGCACGGACGAAAGCATATGATATGATGAAACAATGCTAACCCTAACACATCTATGATAACTACGTTGCTCGCCATCAACAAGGCTTCAGCACGAGCAACGCATGAACAGCGAATAAACGTGTACTGCCTAGATCGCAAGATGTGATCTAGGCAGCATGATGCTTACCCGGAAGAAAACCCTCGAGACAAGGGAGTTGGCGATGCGCCTAGATTGGTTTGTGGTGAACGTGATTGTTGTTTATTTCAGTAACCCTAGATACATATTTATAGTCCGTAGACTTTCTAACGTGGGAATAATCCCAACCGTGCACGAGCCAAACTCTATCTAACCGACATTAAGAAGTATAACAATTAGGGTTGAGGTGGTCTAGTTTTTATTATGGAATCCACTTAAATAGGGCATAGTTGGCTCCTGGATACTATGGTTCAGAAGTGTCTAATACTAATAGGGTTTAGTGGAATATGGTTAGGTAATGCACAATATTTGGCATAGTTGTTATTAGGGTTCATCACAATGGTGTGATGCTAGTCAAGGTTAATTAAGGATGAAATCCTAGGTAATAGGATCTAGGGTTGATCCTATTTGATCATCTAGGTTTTATTAAGATGAACACATGGAATTCTAAATTCTTAGTGATAGGGCTCCTTCATTTTATGTGGACATGGCAAGTATTTTATTGTTATTATGGTTCTATGATTGAAAATAAAATATTATGATCACATGTTCTAACCTAAGGTTTAGGTTAGAAGCAATTTAGGGTTTACATGTAATAATGGAGCTAGGGTTCCTAATGATATTAGGGTTTTAGGGATCACATGAAATGATGAGGTTATCACTTTATTTATAATGGAACTAGGGTTTCCTAATTACCCTATAATTATTGGATTAATAACTTCATTATAAAGTTGAAGTTATTAATAACTTAGAAATAAAAATAATATTGAATTTGGTTTTTTTATTATTTTTGTAATGGATTAATAATTAAGATAATTATTAATTAGGGTTTAAATCCTTCTAATAAGGATTTAATAAAATAAATAAAGAAAATTAGTTTTAATGTTTTCTTTATTTATTTACTGGCTTTATTTAATTTTCGAGAATTTTCCTAATTATTGAATTGTAATTCAATAAAAAATAAAAGAAAAGACTTAATTATTAAGTATTAAATAATTAATTTTTTACTAAAAATAAAAATTTCATATTATATTTTTATTGGATAGATCTTATTTTTATAAGAATTTTGATATCTCATTTATATTTTTCTGACTTAAACTGAATTTTCTTTAATTATTTGAAGTTGCAGTAATTATTCAATTTAAATTTAAAACTAAATCTACTAAATGTACCCGGTACAGACCTAGCTATAGTGACTGACTAATGGGGCCAGGTTCCACGTCAGTTGCCACGCGGGCGTGGACCAAGTCCAAATCGAAGAAATGGCTCGGGAGCGGCTGGCCGGCGGCCAGGCGAGGTTGACGCCGGCGATTCGGCGCTCCCGCGCCCGCGCTGAGGTTCTGGTTGGATGCGCGGCGCCAAAGTGAGCCTAAGGGTGGCGGCGCCCCATCTATTGGTCACCGGAGTAACTCCGGCGAGCTCGAATAACGGCGGCGGACACGGGTTCACGACGCGGCGACGCTACTGCGGGCTAGTAAGCAAGGCGAGCATGCCATGCGGTAGAGGAGCTCACCGCGGTTCCGACGAGCGTGTTGGCAAGACTTGGGGTGGCCTATCTCGACGGCGAACGTCGGCGTCTGCGGGTGACCGGCGGAGAAACGGCGATCCGATTCGTCGGTTGTAGGGCTTCCCGGCAAGCATGCGTTGATGAGGGGGTTGCTGGCGATCAGGCGAAGCTCCAGGGCTTCACGGCGGTGCTCGAGGTGGCCCTAATCAGCGGCGACGAAGATGACCGGAGCGGCCAGGGTTTGCTAAATTGGGGAAAAAAGGAAGAACACGAGCGATGGAGGCTTCGGCTGTGTATTTATAGCATCTAGCGCGGTCGTCAACGGTCGTGCGGTCCTCTATGGAGGCCGGGACGTGGAGCTCGTCGTCGCCGTGGCGTCCTCCTTTGCGTCGATGGTGGCGAAGGAGACGACGCTCTCCTCGCTCTTATCCGCACGAAGCGGTACTGGGGCTGGGGGTTGGGCTGGTTCTGGCGATGGACTGGGCCGTGCTGGTGGGCTCGTGCTGGGCTGCGGTGGCCCGTCAGGTAACCCTCTCTTCTTTCTTATTTTCCTTTCTGTTTTTATTTTCTGTTTTCAATTTCTATTATTGAATTCAGTTTTTAATTCAATTTTGAATGCTTTTCTATTTTGCAGGTATTTCTTATTTGAATAATACAAGGAATAGCCCAAGATTCTACAAACACTTTGGTAATGTATTAGAAAATTTAATATGGGTACTATAACATTGGTTTGATTGTTATTATTGGGATTTGAATTCAAATATCCATATGGACATGAATTTGAATATTATCTTGAAGAATGTTAAATTGTTTTCCATATGATAGTTTTCTTGCTTAGTGATATATAGAGTTTTGTTGGTATTGCTTTGCAAGAAACATTCTCAAGGTAATATGTATTAATGAATTTCAATAAGGGAGTGACTTAATGGCATGAGTTCATGTGCTAAAATATCTCTAAGGATTTGACCTCCTATTTGAAAATGTTGTCACTTGCTTATTATTTTATGTGCATAACTATGTGCTAATGAATTGGAAACTCTGCTTAAACTCCTTCCAAGTTTAGTATTAATATTGTGGTTTAGTAACACTTTAAAATTACCTAGAGTAAGTACTACTCTCCTCATGGTTTGGTTTAATTAATAGGATAAGTGGTTGATCACACATATGGTTTTAATTATAGGACTTAGTATTAGATGTCTCTTATGTTCAATAATTAAGCATGAGAGTAAAATGCTAGGTTTCTAATTCTATGTGCTTGTTGACACATGGTTTGAAACTCAAATATGGCTTCATTGGGTTTTAGTTGTGCTCACCCAAGTGATCTACAAACTAGGTTGAGATATGGGATGACACCATAGTGCATTAGCTAGGGTTTAATCTCCCCTAACCAAGGTAATATGGTTACTTGCTTAATTGCTTCTGTTCCCCTTTAATTACTAAGTACTTGAGAATTGATTTTATCTTATACCAATAGATTTCTATTCTATCCTTAATCTATTGTTAAAGTAACTAAAGTGGTTATAGTTCTTTTTATAGTTAACTTTGGTCATATGGATGGATAGTTTCTCACCATATTAAGTATGGAGTTTTACTCTAAAGTTTTCTTATGTTTCTTAGGTGAAGAATAAGTGGAATGTAGATGTGGTAGAATTCTACTTATGATCACCAAATGATTCACAAGTTAAGATTGAGATAGTAGCCTGGATTTGATTACTAGTGATCTCCCTATAATTTCATGTGATGAATAATATCTACTAATCATATAAGTGTTAGCATTTGGATTATTCTCCTATTTCTCCAAAGCATGGTCATGGATTAGGCATGATCCACTTGTTCTTAATATCCTTACCTCAAGTTCTTAGGATTTATGATCATCACTCAATTTATAATGATCAAGGTTTGGATTCCTAGGGATCTCTCATTAAATGGGTTCTCACTTTCATGATCAAGCATTGTCTAGATCAATTAAGGTATAGCACTTCTAATTTACCTTCTTGTATGGGACTACTATGATTGTCTCTATAGTTTATATCCCAGGAGAATGCCTGAGATATTATGTTAGGGTTCTACTTAATCAATGATGATATTATCATCTGGGTATATGGATAGTTCTCTCCCTCAAACTCAAGTGTTGCCTCAACTAACTTGAGTGTAACACCATAGCTTGAGCTCTCTTATACAAGAATGGATTATTCTAGGTTATGGTGTACTCCTAATACTCTAGTTCAATGGTTGTCCTTTATTCTTAAATAGATAAAGCTATGATTTGTATGATTGGTCTTTAATACTAACCTAAGGTTAGGCTCCATAGAGAATGATGTGGTCATCAATATCTATGTTTAATATAATTGGGTTCTCTCCCTAGGAATGGTCTGGAATAATATCCTAGGGTTTCTCTTAAAAGTGATGGTTGGAATACATGGATGTATATCCAAGGTTTTAGCTTAAGGTTTTCAATTGCTTCTCTAATAAATACTATAGAACTCTCTCACCTCTCTCGGTTTGATGTGTAATAACTTGGAATGGAGAAGAATATCTATTTCTGGAGTGGATCTTCTTGTTATAATTCCAATGTTGAAGTGGAATGAATACCATGAGGTTTCATGGTAGGATTATGGATTAGTTTTAAGACATGGAGAAAATATTTAAGAATGGTTTCTCCATTTTATTGTTACTTGGTTTGTACTTAAGCAGATGTTCTTATGTTATGGCAATGATTACCATATTATGATATGTTATAAGATCAAGTAGTTGATCATTGAGTAAGGTGTTGTTGTGTTGATTATTAGTTCCATTTGATCTAACCCCATAGATCAAATCATCTCTACCCAAAACAAAGTTTTGGCAAAGTCACATTGAGGTTTATAGCGCTTGACTTGATGAGCTACTTCAATTCCACCAAGGTCAAGTGAAACTTCAGCTATCGTGGATTGTTTTACTTTAAAGCGCGAAAATTCCCCAGATTTTCTATGCATGAATGCAATGCACACATCTGTTTCCTCTATTTTTTGTAACCCCAATACCTGGGATATTACACTTTCTGTGTGGTCATTACTTTCCTACCGCCTCTCAGAAAGCGAAATGGCCAAGTTTGTTATTGCGGCTTACCTTGGTTATGCATGTTCATTGTGACACCCTTTTTTTCTTACATGTGCCTGACGGCCACTGATGGCGTGTATTTCACACGTTCGTTGGGCAACCCCAAGAGGAAGGTATGATGCGCACAGCAGCAAGTTTTCCCTCAGAAAGAAACCAAGGTTTATCGAACCAGGAGGAGCCAAGAAGCACGTTGAAGGTTGATGGCGGCGGGATGTAGTGCGGCGCAACACCGGAGATTCCGGCGCCAACGTGGAACCCGCACAACACAACCAAAGTACTTTGCCCCAACGAAACGAGTGAGGTTGTCAATCTCACCGGCTTGCTGTAACAAAGGATTAACCGTATTGTGTGGAAGATGATTGTTTGCAGAGAAAACAAGTAAAACAAGTATTGCAAAGCAGATTTGTATTTCAAGTATTAAAGAATGGACCGGGGTCCACAGCTCACTAGAGGTGTCTCTCCCATAAGATAAAAGCATGTTGGGTGAACAAATTACGATCGGGCAATTGACAAATAGAGAGGGCATAACAATGCACATACATGACATGATAAGTATAGTGAGATTTAATTGGGCATTACGACAAAGTACATAGACCGCCATCCAACCGCATCTATGCCTAAAAAGTCCACCTTCGAGGTTATCATCCGAACCCCTCCAGTATTAAGTTGCTAAACAACGTACAATTGCATTAAGTATGGTGCGTAATGTAATCAACAACTACATCCTCGGACATAGCGCCAATGTTTTATCCCTAGTGGCAACAAAGACAACACAACCTTAGGGGTTTCGTCACTCCCCAGTGTCAATGCGGCATGAACCCACTATCGAGCATAAGTACTCCCTCTTGGAGTTAAAAGTAAAAACTTGGCCGAGCCTCTACTAGAAACGGAGAGCATGCAAGATCATAAACAACACATGTATAATAACTTGATAATTAACATGACATGGTATTCTCTATCCATCGGATCCCGACAAACACAACATATAGAATTACGGATAGATGATCTTGATCATGTTAGGCAGCTCACAAGATCCAACAATGAAGCACAATGAGGAGAAGACAACCATCTAGCTACCGCTATGGACCCATAGTCCAGGGGTGAACTACTCACTCATCACTCCGGAGGCGACCATGGCGGTGTAGAGTCCTCCGGGAGATGAATCCCCTCTCCGGCAGGGTGCCGGAGGAGATCTCCGGAATCCCCCGAGATGGGATCGGCGGCGGCGGCGTCTCAGTAAGGTTTTCCGTATCGTGGTTTTTCGCCTCAGGGGTTTCGCGACGGAGGCTTTAAGTAGGCGGAAGGGCAGAGTCGGGGGCCTGACGAGGGGCCCACACCACAGGGCGGAGCGGGAATGGCCGCGCCGCCATGTGGTTTGGCCACCTCGTGGCCCCACTTCGTATGCTCTTCGGTCTTCTAGAAGGTTCGTGGCAAAATAGGCCCCTGGGTCTTTGTTTCGTCCAATTCCGAGAATATTTCGTTACTAGGATTTCTGAAACCAAAAACAGCAGAAAACGTGAACCGGCACTTCGGCATCTTGTTAATAGGTTAGTTCCGGAAAATGCACGAATATGACATAAAGTGTGCATAAAACATGTAGGTATCATCAATAATATGGCATAGAACATAAGAAATTATCGATACGTCTGAGACGTATCAAGCATCCCTAAGCTTAGTTCTGCTCGTCCCGAGCAGGTAAAACGATAACAAAGATAATTTCTGAAGTGATATGCCATCATAACCTTGATCATACTATTTGTAAACATATGTAGTGAATGCAGCAATCAAAACAATGGTAATGACATGAGTAAACAAGTGAATCATAAAGCGAAGACTTTTCATGAATAGTACTTCAAGACAAGTATTAATAAGTCTTGCATAAGAGTTAACTCATAAAGCAATAAATCAAAGTAAAGGTATTGAAGCAACACAAAGGAAGATTAAGTTTCAGCGGTTGCTTTCAACTTGTAACATGTATATCTCATGGATAATTGTCAACATAGAGTAATATAACAAGTACAATATGCAAGTATGTAGGAATCAATGCACAGCTCACACAAGTGTTTGCTTCTTGAGGTGGAGAGAGATAGGTGAACTCGACTCAACATAAAAGTAAAAGAAAGGTCCTTCAAAGAGGAAAGCATCGATTGCTATATTTGTGCTAGAGCTTTTATTTTGAAAACATGAAACAATTTTGTCAACGGTAGTAATAAAGCATATGAGTTATGTACATTATATCTTACAAGTTGCAAGTCTCATGCATAGTATACTAATAGTGCCCGCACCTTGTCCTAATTAGCTTGGACTACCGGATCTTTGCAATGCACATGTTTTGACCAAGTGTCACAATGGGGTACCTCCATGCCGCTCGTACAAGAGGTCTAAGGAGAAAGCTCGCATTTTGGATTTCTCGCTTTTGATTATTCTCAACTTAGACATCCATACCGGGACAACATGGACAACAGATAATGGACTCCTCTTTAATGCATAAGCATGTGGCAACAATTATTATTCTCATATGAGATTGAGGATATATGTCCAAACCGAAACTTCCACCATGAATCATGGCTTTAGTTAGCGGCCCAAAGTTCTTCTCTAACAATATGCATGCTCCAACCATGAAGGTGGTAGATCTCTCTTACTTCGGACAAGACTGGACATGCATAGCAACTCACATGATATCCAACAAAGAATAGTTGATGGCGTCCCCGTAAACATGGTTATCGCTCAACAAGCAACTTAATAAGAGATAAAGTGCATAAGTACATATTCAATACTACAATAGTTTTTAAGCTATTTGTCCCATGAGCTATATATTGCAAAGGTGAATGATGGAATTTTAAAGGTAGCACTGAAGCAATATACTTTGGAATGGCGGATAAATACCATGTAGTAGGTAGGTATGGTGGACACAAATGGCATAGTGGTTGGCTCAAGGATTTTGGATGCATGAGAAGTATTCCCTCTCGATACAAGGTTTAGGCTAGCAAGGTTATTTGAAACAAACACAAGGATGAACAAGTACAGCAAAACTCACATAAAAGACATATGGTAAACATTATAAGACTCCATACCGTCTTCCTTGTTGTTCAAAACTCAATACTAGATGTTATCTAGACTCTAGAGAAACCAAATATGCAAACCAAATTAGCAAGCTCTAAGTATTTCTTCATTAATGGGTGCAAAGTATATGATGCAAGATCTTAAACATGAGCACAACAATTGCCAAGTATCAAATTATCCAAGACATTAGAGTTACTACATGTATCATTTTCCAATTCCAACCATATAACAATTTAACGAAGAAGAAACTTCGCCATGAATACTATGAGTAGAGCCTAAGGACATATTTGTCCATATGCAACAGCGGAGCGTGTCTCTCTCCCATAAAGTGAATGCTAGGATCCATTTTATTCAAACAAAACAAAAAACAAAAACAAACCGACGCTCCAAGCAAAGTACATAAGATGTGACTGAATAAAAATATAGTTTCAGTGGGAGGAACCCGATAATGTTGTCGATGAAGAAGGGGATGCCTTGGGCATCCCCAAGCTTAGACGCTTGAGTCTTCTTAATATATGCAGGGGTGAACCACCGGGCATCCCCAAGCTTAGAGCTTTCACTCTCCTTGATCATATTGCATCATACTCCTCTCTTGATCCTTGAAAACTTCCTCCACACCAAACTCGAAACAACTCATTAGAGGGTTAGTGCATAATAAAAATTCACATGTTCAGAGGTGACACAATCATTCTTAACACTTCCGGACATTGCATAAAGCTACTGGACATTAGTGGATCAAAGAAATTCATCCAACATAGCAAAAGAGGCAATGCGAAATAAAAGACAGAATCTGTCAAAACAGAACAGTCCGTAAAGATGGATTTTATTAGGCCATCAGACTTGCTCAAACGAAAATGCTCAAATTGAATGAAAGTTGCGTACATATCTGAGGATCATGCTCGTAAATTGGCGTAATTTTCTGAGCTACCTACAGGGAGATAGACCCAGATTCGTGACAAGAAAGAAATCTGGAACTGCGCAGTAATCCAAATCTAGTACTTACTTTTCTATCAAAGACTTTACTTGGCACAACAAAACATAAAACTAAGATAAGGAGAGGTTGCTACAGTAGTAAACAACTTCCAAGACACAAATATAAAACAAAAATACTGTAGTAAAAACATGGGTTGTCTCCCATAAGCGCTTTTCTTTAACGCCTTCGCCTAGGCGCAGAAAGTGTAACTCAAGTAACATCGAAGGGTGGTGCACCTACAGCGGGGTTTGGAGTTTTCTCAACCATGCATAGTATATTGGATACATAAGTTTCAGCGTCTCCCTTTTCATTAGTCTTGGGCTTGCTACTCTCATCAAACAAATTTTCAGGAATAAGCCAAGCATAGTTATGTTCTAGTGCATCATTCATAGCTAGGAGTTTACATGGTATGGGTGCTTTGATCTCCCCACCATCATTAATATTATTAGTGTATCTTATTCTATCCATGTCCATCTTTTCAAGGAGACTAACAAAATTAGTATGAGAACCAAGCATATTAAATTTAGCAAAGATCTTTCTAGCTTCTCTTGCTAGACCACCAAATTCTCTAAGAAGGGTTTCTAAAACAAAATCTTTCTTTTCCCCCTCTTCCATATCACCAAGTGTAAGAAACATGTGTTGGATTATAGGATTGAGATTAACAAATTTAGTTTCCAACGAGCGAACTAAAGCAAAGAGCAGCAATTTCATAAGTGGGAGCAAGGTCTACCAAGTGTCTATCTTCGAAATCTTCAACAGTACTAACATGGGTGAAAAATTCTTCTATATTGTTCCTCCCAATTATAGACCCTTGCCCTACCGGTATGTTCTTTGCGGTAAAATCAAAAGGAAACATGATGAATCAAGTAAAGTAAATGCAAGTAAACTAATTTTTTTGTGTTTTTGATATAGCAAACAAGATAGCAAATAAAGTAAAGCTAGCAACTAATTTTTTTGTGTTTTGATATAAGTGCAGCAAACAAAGTAGTAAATAAAATAAAGCAAGACAAAAAAAAAGTAAAGAGATTGGGAAGTGGAGACTCCCCTTGCAGCGTGTCTTGATCTCCCCGGCAACGGCGCCAGAAAAAGAGCTTGATGGCGTGTATTTCACACGTTCGTTGGGCAACCCCAAGAGGAAGGTATGATGCGCACAGCAGCAAGTTTTCCTCGTAAAGAAACCAAGGTTTATCGAACCAGGAGGAGCCAAGAAGCACGTTGAAGGTTGATGGCGGCGGGATGTAGTGCGGCGCAACACCGTAGATTCCGGCGCCAACGTGGAACCCGCACAACACAACCAAAGTACTTTGCCCCAACGAAACAGCTGAGGTTGTCAATCTCACCGGCTTGCTGTAACAAAGGATTAACCGTATTGTGTGGAAGATGATTGTTTGCAGAGAAAACAAGTAAAACAAGTATTGCAACAGATTTGTATTTCAAGTATTAAAGAATGGACCGGGGTCCACAGTTCACTAGAGGTGTCTCTCCCATAAGATAAAAGCATGTTGGGTGAACAAATTACAGTCGGGCAATTGACAAATAGAGAGGGCATAACAATGCACATACATGACATGATAAGTATAGTGAGATTTAATTGGGCATTACGACAAAGTACATAGACCGCCATCCAACCGCATCTATGC
Organism: Lolium rigidum; assembly: GCF_022539505.1. Classification (NCBI taxonomy): domain Eukaryota; kingdom Viridiplantae; phylum Streptophyta; class Magnoliopsida; order Poales; family Poaceae; genus Lolium; species Lolium rigidum. The sequence continues at coordinate 311,216,121 of NC_061510.1, read as the reverse complement.
CTAAAAAGTCCACCTTCGAGGTTATCATCCGAACCCCTCCAGTATTAAGTTGCTAAACAACAGACAATTGCATTAAGTATGGTGCGTAATGTAATCAACAACTACATCCTCGGACATAGCGCCAATGTTTTATCCCTAGTGGCAACAGCACAACACAACCTTAGGGGTTTCTGTCACTCCCCCGGTGTCAATGCGGGCATGAACCCACTATCGAGCATAAGTACTCCCTCTTGGAGTTAAAAGTAAAAACTTGGCCAGAGCCTCTACTAGAAACGGAGAGCATGCAAGATCATAAACAACACATGTATAATAACTTGATAATTAACATGACATGGTATTCTCTATCCATCGGATCCCGACAAACACAACATATAGAATTACAGTATAGATGATCTTGATCATGTTAGGCAGCTCACAAGATCCAACAATGAAGCACAATGAGGAGAAGACAACCATCTAGCTACCGCTATGGACCCATAGTCCAGGGGTGAACTACTCACTCATCACTCCGGAGGCGACCATGGCGGTGTAGAGTCCTCCGGGAGATGAATCCCTCTCCGGCAGGGTGCCGGAGGAGATCTCCCGTAATCCCCCGAGATGGGATCGGCGGCGGCGGCGTCTCGGCAAGGTTTTCCGTATCGTGGTTTTTCGCCTCGGGGTTTCGCGACGGAGGCTTTAAGTAGGCGGAAGGGCGGAGTCGGGGCCTGACGAGGGGCCCACACCACAGGGCGGCGCAGGCCCCCCTTGGCCGCGCCGCCATGTGGTTTGGCCACCTCGTGGCCCCACTTCGTATGCTCTTCGGTCTTCCGGAAGGTTCGTGGCAAAATAGGCCCCGGGTCTTTGTTTCGTCCAATTCCGAGAATATTTCGTTACTAGGATTTCTGAAACCAAAAACAGCAGTAAAACGAGAACCGGCACTTCGGCATCTTGTTAATAGGTTAGTTCCAGAAAATGCACGAATATGACATAAAGTGTGCATAAAACATGTAGGTATCATCAATAATATGGCATAGAACATAAGAAATTATCGATACGTCGGAGACGTATCAGCCACGCATTTTTGTTGCGGCACTTGTAACATCCCAAGTGAGCTACCTAGTTTGTCTTACCTAGTTGTTCATCATATTGCATTCATGCACATCACATCTATGTGACCTTGGTTTTATTAAATTGCATTTGGGTTTTATTTGTGCCAACTTTTTATTTGTTTGTTGGTTTTTCCCTCTCCCTCTCTCCCTGTTGTCTCATTCAAATTTGTGATGTTCCACCAAAAGCGTACCCATCCTATTCTTTTTCTTGACCTATTGTTAAATAGGTCATGCCCAATTTTTTTGTAATTTGGTTTAATATAAAACCCTCTGTAGTCTTCTCTTATTTTACAATTAAATATTATGCAACTATTTTGGTCCAACAAAGTGTTATATTGGTTTAGTAAAAGGTGCAAGGTTAGAACCCATTTACAAAACCTTTCTCTTTCCTTTGAAGTCAAACAGGTTTGAATCCATTTTGTTTTCAAACAAACCAGGAAAAGAAATAGGAAAAAAAACAAACCCTAATCTACCTGCAGAAGCCTAGCCCACCAGCCTTCTCTCCCTCTCACAGCTGTCCATCCCGTCCCAAAACCGGCCCACAGACTCTTTTTCTTTTCGGTCTTATACCGTATCACCGTCTCCCCTTTCCTTCCTCCCAGTTACTGTTTTTCTTCTATCTTCACGATGGAGACGAGATGGGGAGTGCCGCCATATGGCTTACTGGTGATTACTAGCTATTCATACTTCATGCAGGGGAGTTGCAGCCAGCAATCCAATCCGAGGTCGGGTTTTTGGAGTTAGCCCACCCTCACGAGATCGCGACCCTTTGTCCTGCCCATTATAGCACGTGTGTCACTGTTGACGTCAGAAACCCCCTGGCGGGCAGAGACGGGCAACACAGTAGAGCCGGGAACCCAGTCCCTCAGAGCGACGGCCCGCAAAGCCTCCTGGTCACACGTCCGATGCTATCGCAAGGGCGTGCCACCTGACCTATACCTGGTCAGGAAGGTGTTGGATGATTCCTCGCTTAGTTTCCTGCATGGCATACACGTAAACATTAAATACGAGCCTCGATCGGCTCTCAGGTTATCCTGTGAATCGGCTCAAAGAGCCGATCCACCCATGATTCGAACGAGGTGTCCGAATATATGGTGGTCCCGCTTGATCAAGATAAAGCTAATTAGATCTACGACGATTTAGGGTTTTCACCGCATAATCGGATCATCCTACTCACGATTGGGCCTTGCGCTCGCGCACGGTGACCGTAAGCCGATCCTAGACAGGGGCCTAAAAACCAACACGAGGTTGATCCCGGAACATCCTTTCTAGGGCTAGCAAACGTCACCCTACACGCCGCTGGATCCTCCAACCCTTTGTAGGGCCTAACTAATGCGGATATTAAACTAATCCTTGATGAACAAGGAGCAACCGTAACGGATCAGATCTACTAAACTATGATCAAGCGGGGTGCCGCCCCTACACCTAAGATAGGTGTAAGGGCGGCTAGATGTGCAAGGGTTGCACTACGACAGCATATGATACGAAGAACAATGCAAACCCTAACACATCTAAGATAACTACGTTGCTCGCCATCAAAAAGGCTTCAGCACGAGCAACGCATGAACAACGTGGGTAGGCTTGTGCTGCCTAGATCGCAAGATGCGATCTAGGCAGCATGGTGCTACCGGAGAAACCCTCGAGACGAAGGAGTTGGCGATGCGCCGAGATTTGTTTGTGTTGAACGTTGGTTGTTTATTCCATAAACCCTAGATACATATTTATAGTCCAAGGGACTTTCTAATTTAGGCGTGCACCTAACCGTGCACGGGTAAAACTCTAACTAACCGACAGGTATCCTAATATGTTACAGATACACGGGCCAACTAGCCCACATTTTGCATATAAAGGCCGATTCACATATTTCTCCCATGTATATTTTTTAAATCCATCTTGATCGCGGCCCACCTCTGACTCGGTCAAATTCTGGTGATAACACATGCCCCCCTGGTTTTGGAAATGACATTTCCAAAATCATTACGCTTTTCTTTCGTCGGGTCATGTCGTGGCAGAGCAAAAAACCGCCGCAGAATCCTCATCATGATGCCTTGCCCCCTCCACTTCTCAACGTGGCCGCAAAAACTTTCCTGTTGGGCAATCATCTCCTCGGAAACTGTTGTGGCATTGAATCTCCCTCATATCCCTTTTATTTAACCGTTCTCAACAGCTTGCGCCTCCTTCGTCCTCCTCGCCTTAGCACCAAAAAACCCTCTGTGCCACCATGTCTTCTTCCTCCTCCTCCGAGCTTTCCTACGGGTCCTCCTCCGAGCTTTCCTACGGGTCCTCCTCCTCCTGCGAGACGCCGCCGGAAATCCGTGCCCCAGAAGAATGGGACGAGGAGAGCCACGCCTCCTCCATTTGGTCCGAGGACGACAAGTCCTTGACCAGCGGGGATGAAGATCTTCAGTTCCTCGCTGACGGGGAACTGGAATCATAAAGCGAGGACGACCGGTTCCCCTGGGACGGCTGCCCCACCTCTGAAGAAGAGGAAGAGGAAGACGACGACGACGACGACTACCCGCCGGCGAAACGCCTCCGCATGTGGTGGGACGACGACAGCAGCGACGATGAAGACGGGGATGAAGCTCCCGTAGAGGGCTACGGGAGTAGCGACGAGGAGCCCATCGGCAGCAGTGCCGATGAGAGTTCCGAGGATGACGACGAGGGCAGTGATGGCCCGTAGATTAGGATCTACTAGTATAGGCCTAGCAGTAGTAGATTGGTCAATAGACCCTTCTTTTGTTCTTCCTTCTTTGAGTAATCGGTTCTTCCTTTGTAAGAAATCCTGTTTATTAATGAAGAAATTTCCCCAATTTGGCATTGCCGATTTCTTTTGAACCGATTCTCAATGAGCCGATGGCAACGCATCGGTCTCTCGTAATCCGCCCTTTATCTCTTCGACCACGGGGTGACCTGGAATCTTGGTCAAAACTCAATAAGCCGATGTCAACACATCAAGTCTTCATGAATTATCCTTCATCCTTTCGAATAATGAACTTGAGTTCCGCCAGATCACCACCCTTGACGAAAATCGCAGCGCAGGACTAGCCGATGGCCACCCAATCGGCTTTCAAAAACGGAGCATCCATCAGTGCCAGCTGCCCCCGAGTCTCGGTCAAGGCGAACGGAGACGAGGGCATGCCATTCGGACGGATGGACTTGGGCTAGACCATGTCCGAGAGAACTATCATGCGAGCCAGCCGATTCCCAGCAGAAATCGGCTCTCCGGAGCGAGAGAACCTTCGGGGTGAGCTGCCCCAGAGCTTCTTCGGTCCTTCCCGCACCTTGCCGGTCAGATCGGCTCCTTTCCTTTGGCGGATCTAATGCAATCCATCCTTGACCTGATCTGCACGTCCAGGCTGCCCTTGGCATTGTTTCTTGAAGAGAGGATCCGAGCCCTTAAACCACTCCATTGAGGAGTTCTTCCATCATAGTCTCTCTTCGTGGTCCACTTCCTCTGACAGTTATACCTCTTGAGTCGATGGCCATGCATCGGCTTTTATATCCTTAAGCTGATGCCTGCTGCATCAGCTGTGCTTAAATTTTTTTGAATTTTTTACGGCCGACTTATGCATCGGCCCCCATACTTTAATACCCATCACCAAAGGATGAGGCACTTCTACTGCATATCCTCGTGTTTTATCCACCTGGGTGCCCCCCCGAGCCGATTCTGTCAAGAGAATTGATGGTATCGGCTCTGTTGGATTACATGTTGAACCCAGGCAGAATGGATGGTGAGGATAATTTTGGCCGATTGCTGGAATCGGCCTCCACGTTGCTTGCTCGGTGAAGGTTTTGTAATGTCCCTTCACAAATTTTTTGGGGCCGATCACAAGGATCAGCCTCGCCACGTTTGCTCATTGACGTTCTCTTGCTACTCGTTCAGGCCGGTAGATAAAACCAGCCCAATCTCTGACTTTATCATGTTGGTGCGCTTGCTGTCGTCCACCTTGAGTGCATCGTGTAACCGTGGAGCACTAAGCTTCGTCGGAAGGACGAGCACCATGTTTGTGCCAGCCGATGTTTCGTCATCGGTTTTCCTTTGCTTGGGGCGCCACTCCATTTTCCGTGGACGACCCTCTTCATCCAGGGCTCGCTGAACTTTCGCAGCCAGATCAGGCCTTGCCTTCCTCAGTGTATGCAAGTATAACCTCTCGGCTTCCTCCAGGCCGCGCAATCGCTGAACCCTGCGCTTCTGGGAACGGCTGAGTCCATCAGGGCACCACCTTGGCCGGTGGTACCTGTCTTCTTCTTCTCCCTCGTCTTCTGAATCTTCGAGATCTTTCAACAGAGGGGACTCAGCTCGTTTGCTTTGTGGTGGGAGAGGCCCTAGGCGCTTGAATACGGACACGTTGGCTGCCTCCTTTTTCTTCTGGTTGCATTCTGGGCAATTGCCGATTGTGGGCAATCGGCTCATTCCTGAATCCCAGCAGTGTCTGAAGAAGGGACAGTCCCAGTGCCTATCCTCGTCGACTCGCTCCCCCAACTTTCCCTTGGCACGGCGCTCGTGCTCCTCCTCATCACGATCATGCCGACGACGTCTCCTGTCGTCCCTAGCCAGACGATCTTCTTCATCATTGTCGTTGTATCGCCGGCGTTGGTCATACTGACTCACATACTTGTTGAGGAGGTGATCAGAGAGAGGTCGTTGATACCTTATGTTTTTCACCTCTCCCTCCGTGATGTAGCGCTTGCCGTCTTGGCGGAGCCGATCGCGTGGAGCGGCTTCCTCTGTATCTTTGCTATGAGAGCAGCTGCCCTCATCTCCGTCCTTACCAGAGTGGTGTCCGGGTCCTACCATGTTGATATTGCACGAGAAATCCGGCTGGCACCCTCCATGGTAAGTATACTCCACCATGTTTACGGCGGGGAAGGGGTGTGTGTCGACCTTCATGGCGTATTGGTTGAAAATCAACCGTCCGTTTTCTATCGCCATTTGGATCTGCTGCCGCCACACCCTGCGGTCGTTGGTGGTGTGGGTGAACGTGTTATGCCACTTGCGGTATGGCTTTCCGTTCAGCTCTTGCACCGTGGGGATCTTGTGGCCTTCGGGTACCTTTATATGCTTCTCCGTGAGTAAGAGATCAAAAATCTGCTCAGTCTTGGTCACGTCGAAGTCGAACCCTTTTGGAGGGCCTTGTGGCTTCACCCATTTGCAGGACACGGGTCCTGTCGCTCGAGTCCATTCAGCCACTGCTACCTCTCGATCTCCCGCAGCACCTTCGTCCTCGTCTGCCTCAACCAGGGTCACCGCTCGCTTGAACTTGTCCTGGTAGACATCTGGGTGGCGCTGCTCATATGCTGACAACTTCTGCACCATGTGCGCCACTGAAGGGTAGTCTGCTTGGGAGGCCACATCCTTAATCGATGATGAGAGACCCACCACCGCCAACTCGATCGCTTCTTTTCACTTACATGAGCCGAAAAGCATCGATTCCTAATGGTCCTGAAGCGCTGGACATATTCTGACACTGTCTCCCCGCGCTTCTGTCGTACTTGTGCTAGATCGGCAATACCAACCTCGGAAGCCTCTGAGTGATACTGCTCATGGAACTGCTCTTCCAACTCGCTTCCAAGTCCGGATGGAGTTCGGTGGCAGCGATGTGTACCACCCGAAAGCCGATCCTGTGAGGGATCGTGCGAAGAACCTCACACGCAACTCGTCCGATGCTGAGATCGTGCCCAGCTTGTGCCAAATATCGGCTCACATGCTCGATGGAGCTGGAACCATCCGATCCACTAAACTTTGTGAAGTCCGGGAGCCGATATTTGGGTGGTAGCGGGATCAGTTCGTAGTCGTTGGGGTACGGCTTGGTATAGCCGAACGTCTTCCTTTTCGGCATCATGCCGAACTGATCTTTCAGGATTTCACAAATCTGATCCGCTGTGATGGCTGAAGGTGTCGAACCCTGAAGATTCGCCGGGGTAGCATACTTAACCAGCCATGCTTGCTTTTCCGGTTCTAAGCCAACTGCAGGAGCTGGGCTCTGGAGGTTTGTCGGAGTGGCGTACTTAGCTAGCCACGTTTGCTTCTCAAGATCTGCTCCCGACGTTCCTCCTGCCGTTCCGGAGGCCCTCGCTGTTGCAGCCTGGTTCGAGAGTGCCCGGGTGTTGCGGTCGCTGTACGTAAGCGCACGCGTATCCGTGCGGGATCTCCCTGGGTGCCTCAGGTAGGAATTGGTAGTCACTAGGATCACCACCAATCTTGTAGACGACGTATGCCGATGAGTTCGGCAGTTCCGGTGCTGCCCATGCGAACGGATGGGGCTGGAGTGGCATCTCTCCTTTGAAAGTCCCCAGAGCTGGTCCCGACGGAGAATACCGGTGGCTCATGATTTCCTGGACCACGCGCAGAGCGACACGCTCCAAAGTGTTCACCAGGCTCTCAGAGTGGCGGTGCAGCGAATGAGCCACCATGTAGTTGATTTCCTGCCGCAGCGACCTGGTGCGTTCTTCTGACGGGGCGGACAGGTCCACTCCATCGAGTGCGCCTTCGGGTGTGAAACCCTTCCACCGACGCCATGGGAGCGGGTTCGGTGGAATGAGCCGATGAGTTCGGCCTCGAGGGTTGCCTTGATCTCGTCATGTTTCTTCTTGAGCTCATCGAGCGGATCCTCGTACTTGACCGGAGTGCCTTCCGCCATCTCGGATGTAGATGGCGATGTGGTGGATGTCGAAGGTTGTCCCACCGGGCGTGCGAGAATGTGTTGACGTCGAAACCCCCCGGCGGGCGAGAGACGGGCAACACGGTAGAGCCGGGAACAACTAGGGCTGCGGCTGGCCCAGGTCCCTCGGAGCGGCGGCCCGCAAAGCCTCCTCGGTCACACGTCCGATGCTATCGCAAAGGCGTGCCACCCGACCTATACCGGTCGGGAAGGTGTTGGATGATGCCTCGCTTAGTTTCCTGCATGGCATACACGTAAACATTAAATACGAGCCTCGATCGGCTCTCAGGTTATCCTGTGAATCGGCTCAAAGAGCCGATCCACCCATGATTCGAACGAGGTGTCCGAATATATGGTGGTCCCGCTTGATCAAGATAAAGCTAATTAGATCTACGACGATTTAGGGTTTTCACCGCATAATCGGATCATCCTACTCACGATTGGGCCTTGCGCTCGCGCACGGTGACCGTAAGCCGATCCTAGACAGGGCCTAAAAACCAACACGAGGTTGATCCCGGAACATCCTTTCTAGGGCTAGCAAACGTCACCCTACACGCCGCTGGATCCTCCAACCCTTTGTAGGGCCTAACTAATGCGGATATTAAACTAATCCTTGATGAACAAGGAGCAACCGTAACGGATCAGATCTACTAAACTATGATCAAGCGGGGTGCCGCCCTACACCTAAGATAGGTGTAAGGGCGGCTAGATGTGCAAGGGTTGCACTACGACGAGCATATGATACGAAGAACAATGCAAACCCTAACACATCTAAGATAACTACGTTGCTCGCCATCAAAAAGGCTTCGAGCACGAGCAACGCATGAACAACGTGGGTAGGCTTGTGCTGCCTAGATCGCAAGATGCGATCTAGGCAGCATGGTGCTTACCGGAGAAACCCTCGAGACGAAGGAGTTGGCGATGCGCCGAGATTTGTTTGTGTTGAACGTTGGTTGTTTATTCCATAAACCCTAGATACATATTTATAGTCCAAGGGACTTTCTAATTTAGGCGTGCACCTAACCGTGCACGGGTAAAACTCTAACTAACCGACAGGTATCCTAATATGTTACAGATACACGGGCCAACTAGCCCACATTTTGCATATAAAGGCGATTCACATATTTCTCCCATGTATATTTTTTAAATCCATCTTGATCGCGGCCCACCTCTGACTCGGTCAAATTCTGGTGATAACAGTCACCTAGGGCATAAGGGGCATGATGACTTGGCCTCATTCTGCAACCTACTAGTAAGGATAGAAATTTTATTTGTTTTCGAATGGCCAAGAATTTGAATTCACAATTTGTTTGAGCTAACTCGGACAATAAAGAACCGATATTTTCCAGATTTCACGGTAGCCGATAATTCCACTGCCCTCCGTAATAAAAATGAAAGTAGCCTGACAAAAAAAATAGCTTGGTTTGGAGGGCCACGGAGATGCTCTTAGAGTCCACATTCTTTTCCTAGGAAAGTGGAAGGCATGTTCCAGCCGCCACTCTCATGTGCTGTCCTTTTTTAGCAAAGGAAGAAGACAATCGGCAAGATCACGTGATCGAGCTTATCGCAGCGTAACCGCGAGCTATCTAGCACCGTGCGTTGTCGAAGTGTCGAACTCCCAGCACGATACGTCCCCTGCAATACCATTCCCTTCATTCCACTGTCCCACGAGCTATTAAGTCCGTCTTCGATCTGTCTGGCTAGCGGCCAATTTCCGTTTAGGCGAAACGGCTGGCTAGGTGCCCGTGGCTTAATACAGATCTCCCTTCTTTCTTTCTAGAAGGATCGTAGTAGAGCATGGTCATGGGCAAGGGAGAACGCGTAGCTCTAACACTCATGGGTTCCCATGTAATTTCCGACCAAAAAGTGTTCACTCACGCTCACAAAGTGTAAAAGGTTCACACGATACATATGTTATTTTTCTCACCTATTTGATTTTAATCAGTGTACGCATCCGCTGGTGTGGCAACAGGTGCGCACTGAATCGAACTAGAGACAAGAACGTGTTGAACAAACTCTGATCAGCGGCCAAAGTTGCTAGATGACCGCGGGCCTACTACCAAGTTTATTACACTAATCCACAAGGTAGTAAGAGATGGAAGCTAGCCGGGCGTGAATGACTCAAATCATGGCTAACGTGTCCGAGGTAGGTCTAAAGCGCAAGTTCTTTAACTGAAAAACGAACTGGATTTTCGTTTTTCTTTCCAACTCGATCAAACCAGATCATGTCCAGGATAGATTCAGCCGATAATAATTTACTAAAAGCGCGCAGAGGCGATCAAGGAACGATACCAAATTAACAACAGATCGCCAGCTAGTAGCATCTGTCCTTAGTAATTTAATCCCCGGTCGTAGATATCCCGACGTAAGCCCAGATATCCAGTGACATGTACGCACCCCCTAATTTGGTTACTATTCGCGACTTGCTCGGCTACGTGGAATGCTCCATTTGGATTTGTCAATTGATGGGAGACAAGAACGTGATCATCAATTTATTAAGTTTGGTAGTGTATATATATATTCGATTCGCGATCTAGCGTGTTTACGATGGGCTCGCTTAGTATAACGCCGCCCTTAACTCGTGTCATTTGCTTGAGCACGGAGCCGCCGCAAAAACTGCAAAATGGCGTTAGATAAATGGCAGCCGCAAGAACTCTGGTCGCCCTCTAGGTAAAGCTAGAGGCGATTATATTGAAATGTGATTTGGAGATAGTAGTAGAGTGACTAGGTAAAGTACTCGACCGGTCGACAGATACGCATGATCGGCCGTCGTCGTGTTTAATTACTACTTGACGGCAGTGGTTTATTATGCTATGGAGTACTATATGCTGTCCTATTATGGAGATATTTGGCAGGTCACACTGCACTTTCTTGTCGCCAACCTTGGACACTAGGATTGTACGCATGTGCACTGCTAAATTAGTGTACACGTGTAAAGTACATGAAGATGATGGTTTAGCTCTAAAGCATAATTCAAATTGCTCAAGCTATATCCTAACTTTTATTTTTTCCCATGGTTAATAGTTATTTATATTCTAAATTTTATTTTTTAACCATGGTGAATAGTTATGGATTAACGTTCTATTTTCACTCGTAAGTTGGAATTCACACTTATACAGTTCATCATTTCGAAAAAAAACTTATACAATTCATAAGAGCTTACATCGGGCTTCTGCGTAGCACATAACCCTACAGGAAACAGGGAGATAACGTACAACATCTATGGCGCAACAATCCATTAGGTATAAAAAAACTCATCACCGTATCCGTCAATGGTGTACATACCTCCATAATCAAGTATATGTCTTCCATATGCTGGTGAGATGACCAAAAACGGAACATGTGGGTACACTGGCAAATTATCTGCAAAGTAGAATAACTCTTATATTACAAACTAGCTCATTTATCAATAGTCAAAGCGGACATATTATGACAAAACACTCACACACAAATGCGACTCTGTACTAGTGATCTATTTCACCTAACTAGTTACCAAATATATTTACAACCCTATGTGTTGTGGTAAGTACAAGTTAAAAGGCACCGGTGATCGACTATATAAAATGAGCAAACTTGTAGTGGAAAAATAAGTGTTTAGTTATCTCATCATGGTGACAAAACTATACCTGTTTTTAGAAACACAATATAGACGCAGATCCTCATAATACCTACATGCGCTCACCCATATGGGCCGTCTTTCCCTTTTTCCACTCTCTCCCATCACACATGGAGGCAAGCAACATCATCATAATGACATCAAGAATCAAATAAGTACATGTGCAAATCCACACTACTGTTTGCCAGCATCCTCTCTGCTTGTACTGTGTGGCCGTTAATGGCATCAATAGTTTAATGTTCGGTGAAAGGCTGTTATCTAAAAAATGTAAAGCTGAATATGTTCCAACCGCATGCTCTATGTATGATGAATACCATGCGCTATGTACAGGTTCACAAGGAAATTATTGTCAGCCTCCAACCTTCACCAAGCTCCATGATAACCTCCAATACTATGACCTCTTCTTCCTCCACCACCGCTATTTCCTGACTTCATTATGCCATTATGGGTGTGTTTGGTAGCCCGAGGCAACCCAGAAAATCTCATCTCAACACAGATTTTTGAAGAAACATGTGTTTGTTAACCCATCTCATCTATCCCTCCTCATACGGAAAAGACTCCTTAGCCAGGCCTGGTTGTGAAGCTCAAATCAAGCTTCACAACTCAGCCGCCCGTTGTCGTGTATATTCTAGAGATAGAGACCCAATTGATTTTTTTTTTTTATTTAGGATCTTTTGTGTAAGAGTTTGGACTGATCTGCAATTTCTTATGTTTTGGGTCGATCTCAACCCACGGATGCCGCCAAACAATGTATTGTTTCAAATTCTTTCGAAACAAACGGATTACCAAACACTCCACAAAATCTCAAATCAGCTTGTATGAGGTGAGATATCTAAAGTAGGAGAGTGAATTTGTGGTGACACGGGCTACCAAACATACCCTATGTCTTTCTCATTGATGATTTAACTAGACTCGTGGAGGGGGTGGGGACAAGTGCCCCCCACTCACATATAGTGGGAACTAATGGCTAGTGCGGTGAGTCTATCTAGAAATCAAGCTTCATTACCAATATCAGTTTTTTACTACTTATTGTTGCAGGCCTGTATTTTGATCTCAGTAAATTTTTTTATCTACTCCGTACCTAATATTAAGTTGGCTGCAGAAAAAAAAACACGTATGGACAAATTTTCTGATAAGTTAGGGATCACACACGGAACTAGTAACGAGAGGGGAAATGGGGGATTTCTACCTTTTTACGTGGGATCTAGTCCACGATAGCAAATTGGCACTGACAGGTGTGTCCCACTGGTCAGAAACGGCATCAACTTGTTGTCAATTCATGTTTAATGTTTTTTGCAAAAAAGTCGAAAAATATAGTGATTTTTCCTCTCGGAAATTTAAAGTGGTACTAAAAAGTAAGTCTGACTATCAATGTGCTGGCTTTATGCTATATACTCGACACCAAAGTGTTAAGCTTGATATTCAATTCCTGGTGAACATGGGGTACCACTCCCCTCATAACTATAGAACCACATGTTGGTTCTAGACAAATCTATATTTTAAACTCCCATGTCACTTACTCTTTGTAAGGTTACCCTTGGTAAGGATTATACCTACTAGATTTAAATATGCGCCTCGGCGCACGATCCCGTGGAGCTCTTACCAATATAAATTTTGTATACTGTGATTTTTCTTTTGTGAATTACAAAAGCTCCAGAATTAACAAACCTACTAAGCACATAAATCTGTTACATGCAACCAAAAGAACCGACAAAATGGAAGAGAAAATCAGTACACTGAACTACAAAGCCAAAAAAGTAACTACACACACATCCAAACCAAAGCATCCATGATTCAGAGTAAAAGAGCAAACCCGTCCAGAAAACCACAAACACAGTGGTTCCGCATGAACCTGTACAAAGAACAGTCAGAAGCACACATCAGAAACAGATTAAAAGGGGACCAAGAACAGCACAACCTTGGATCGGGAAATGGGATGGAGAAAATGTGTCTGGAACCAGCCAACCACCGGTTCAGGCGTCGGCCATCCGAAACCACGCAGCAGCAGCAGCGCACCGCTTCCCCTACACCTGAGAAGAAACGGATGCAAGTAATTTCGAGTGATAGCACTACCAGGTAATATTAAACAGAATATTTCGGAGCTCACTATTAGTATATAGGAAAAATTGTTTTGACTCACTAAAGATCCTACTGTATTTCAGTGAAGACATGTTTTCCGCCTCATCGCGAGATTGCACACATCACACCCGGTTCATGATTCGAAGAACTAATCTTTCATTCATATAAATATGACCAAATCACAATCCTAGAGCGATCCAAGCAAATAACTTTATCTAACTAACTGCCTTGATACGTAGTAAATATTAACACATTTATACTCTTATTTTTAACACATTTATACTCTTATTTTTTCTTGATATGATATAGCCAAGAAACAATGGACAAATATCACGTCAACATGGATTAAGTATTGCTGAGACCATCCAGAATTGTAGCCAAATCTGCATACAGAAGGAAAATAAAGCAGGTCATATATCCCCGAAGAAATGTCAACGCACATGGCAGGCTCAAGCAGCACATAAATCTTTGCAATACTTCCACCAGCAGCCTCGAGCAGGCAGTGAGCCAGTGACCGGAAAAAGGGTAGAGACACACCAAATCCTCTCATCCAACTTCACTTTACTCACTGTAAGACCATCCAGGTAATTTACTTTCATCAAACTATAGTTCACAGCATCATTTTAAAACTCAAAATCCCAATAGAAAATTCTGAAGAAATACAAGTATGGAGATGGCATTAAAAATTTCAGAAGCATATTCGATATAAAAGCTGATTTTCTAGTATGCAACAAATAAAGAATCATCACATTCTTGTATAGTTGTATTCCAAAAATAGTTTAGTACTGTAAAATCATGCGTTAAGTAATCAACATCAACTCATGTAGCTTGTTGCGGCAGTTTCAGAAACTGCTATTCTTTGTCCTTGCTCTATATAAAACAAATAGTTTAAGCTTGGATTTCGTACTTGGGAAATAACCTAAGCAATGATATATCAAATGAAAACTCAAAGAGACGTATGCTGCTATTCACATCACTATCTTCTTATGTCTTCATTTTTCCATTGTGGAATATATCGTAACTAAAGAGGCATGCAGCCATCATCATCGCGTTGAACAATGTTCACTTCTGTAATGAAGTGCCATTGCGTATCCCGTCTTATTTCATGTTACTAATAAAGGAATCAAAGAGCTAACAGTTTCGTATATTGCTCCTCATGCCGAGAATTAACTGTTCCATAATTTGCAGAGCTGATAAAGCATATCCATATTGCATATATTTCCTGAATTTTAAAAAGGTGAAGAAAAGCACCTGATTGTTGTAATTGGAACATTAATATTCAGTAACTTCAGTGTGGCCATGTTCAGTGCTTCCATTATAGTTCTTTCCCCGCCATCCTACGGGAAAGGAATATAAAGTCAAAATGGAATGAGACCAGTAGTAAGCACACTTCTTCCAACTTAACAAATTGTAATCAAGAATTTCAGAACGCGATCAAGGACCAAAATGAAAATTGTGGTCACCTGGCTGTAATGCTTGTTAGTTTTTCTTTATCCTGCTAGCTGGAGGTCATTATAGCTGAACGCTGCAAAAGCAAGAAATAGAATGTACAGGATCTCGATAGTGATAGTCTCAAGCCCAAAAGTTCCATCTCGACAGTCTCCATTAGGCCGTAACAAAACAAAAGAATGCTTTAATCAGAGCAATATTAAGGAGACCAGAGAAAGGAAAATGTTTGAGAATAAAGGAAATGTTATACTCTCAACACCAGAAAATGTAAATGAAAAATCCGGCAGACATTTTTTTTATTCTGAAAACAAAATATAGGATATGCATCAGGCTGTTATGGTACTCAGCTTTATACGTGGAAACACTTTTTACTCCAGCTGCCATATTTAAGAATGGAAATACATGATGCCCAAAACTATTTAAGAATATATATATACAAAAAAGGATTTTTTATATCAATATTTGTAGATTGTAGAGAACAAAGAAAGCAACACAGAGGGATATGGTGCAGGTAAAAGAAAATGTCAGGAACCTAGGATGCCCCAGTTTTTTAGATTAAACGATTGGGAGGTGAACAAAATCAATTCAAATACTCACACAGTAGTGTGAAGTGCCACGACTCACTGCAAAGAAGCAAGATATGTAAAGAAACTAATGACAGAGCCTGCATAACTTTTTTTTTCGAGAATGGAGCCTGCATTACTGAATAACTATCATAACCATCAGCACCTATGCAAATGAAACAACATTGCAAGCGACTGAAAACTAATGCAGAGACAAAAAAATAATGTTCCTGTATTATGTCATTTAAAGAAAATATCTCCGCATGATTCACCTAACCATGTTTATCTCATATTATTTTACAGAATCTTTAATATCCATGTAATTCCTCTGCACCATGAATGCTACATGTGCCTCGCAGATTCAAGAATAACTGGTACTGAATCTAAATAACTCCAGCCTGAGAATTAAATGACACATCACTATCCTAGAAAATATTTCATCCATGAGCTGAAAATCAATGGAACCTATCATCTGCTCTCTTGCAATGCCAAGATAGAAACTAAAAACAACCAGATTACCCTTGCAAGCAGCTAAGAAAATTATGGCTGTGCACAAACGAAAAGAACACCAAAACAAAGGTGCAGCATGGTGGCGCCCAAATTAGTATGGCTATGCATAAATCAAAATATCACCAAAACTTGCACCAATAACAAACTTAAAAATAAAATACCCAAAGTATTTATGGGAACTGAACAAAATCCCAGTTAGTTGCATCGTAGATCCATACATCTGAATTAATTTGTTATAAACTTCTTAAATTTAGTTGCAACAAGAAACAAATTTCTGTAGCCTAGGGCCAAGAAAGATTGGAAGCTAAACAATTTTTTCTTAAATACATGTAAAAGATATATGAGGCATCTTATGACATCATGTTTAATTCAGCTGCACATGAAGACTGAAACATGCAGCAACAAAAAGACTGAAAGATGCGCCCAAAAAAGTTCAGATATATTCACCTCTATGACGTCAGAATGCATGGATCCTTCCAATAAGGTAATCACTAATTAGAGCCAGATTACTCATTGGTATGATCAACCAACTCTTGTGTGTAAGACACCGTATCCAAGTCTTAAAATCAACCATAACAAATAGAAGGTTCGGATCTTTTCCCCTCATTAGATGAGAAATGGAATTTTAGAACGGTAGCAAATCTACAGGAAGGTCAGTAAAGCAAGAAGAAAAAGAAATTAGACACTATAAAAGTGATCATGGAAATGAGGTAGAATAAAACCGCCAAGAGATTGATCGGCAGACCTTGATAGCTTGCAAATACATCAACACAAGGTAGCTTGTAATCTGAAATTACAAACATGGAGAAAAATAGCACAGTCGAAGGCTGTAAACTTCAAAGAAAAAAAATGCCACAACTCTAATTGCTTGCTGGCTGGATTTATTTTAGATAGTGGACTGCCACCAACAAACTAGTTTGCAATAAGTAGGATAATGACAATAAAATAAATCGAAATAAAGGCTAAATTGTTCTGCCCATGCATCCATTCAACAAAGGCACCCTGTTAACAGTGCATTCCATTTGAACTAAGTTACACTGAAAGTTTCTCTAGGAACAATCGAACTGACATCGAGAATGATAAACCATAAGCTGCATATATAGATGCAAGTACTCATGAAATTTGCTTGATACGCATAGAAAAAACATGACAAAAATTCCTTACCTCAATGTGGAGTAAGTATTGGCAACCTAAATTCTGAAGCAAATAATAATCCTTGCATACAAAAGGTAAAAGTTATCAATTCATCGGAAGTAGCAACTTGGGGATTTAGAAAGTCAACAACAGAGCCAATCCCGAGTGTAAAGTGTTCCATACAATACATGATTCAGTAGCTTAGAGATGTATACTTGAGTTGAAAGAATGCATGTAATCGACATATATGATCAACTCGGAGGCTACCATGTCGCTTCCTTCCAGTAAGAATTTTGTTGTGCTCTTCAGCACACACCAGTAACATGATATAGTATAGAAATAAAAAAATACATATTGTAGAGATAGTTCATGCGAGTCATGGGTCATTCTTTATTTTCAAGAACTGTATTAACCATTTTCTACACAATATGCAAGACAAGATTGAGGCAATACCTATACTGACGATGGATCCAGCGGCAGCCACGCCCTGCCAACGCAAAGCGCCCTACGCAGCAGTTCCTCTCGCTGCTCACCCTCCGTGCCACCCATTGTCACCCTCCGTGCCACCCATTGTCATGTCCATCGAGTACGAAATGTCTTTCGCCGCCGGCTTCCAGTGCCACTTACTATGGTTGGTGGACCAATTGCTTATCTGCTTCTGGTCCAACCCCGTTGACTCGCTCCGGCCATGACAAAATATGAGAACGACCTGCTTGGAATTCTGTCAAACACCTTCTATGCATAGGTAAGCAGAATCTACATAAACATAATTTTCTTGGATTTAATCGAGAGCGTGAGAGAGAGGAAGAGGAAAATCATTACGAAGAGAAGATCGTGGGTACCTACATCGAAAATTATGCCATTCCCGCTGTTGCTCCCGTTGAGCGTTTGGGAAAGAGGGATCAGTTGGAGGTCTCCTTTCCACCGTAGTACATACGTCCTCCATGACCAAGAAGAGGCAGATGAGGAAGAGATCGAAAAGGAACAAAATAATCAAATGGAGCACTCAAAGAGAGAGAGAGAAAATAAAGAACCGGAGAGATCATATCCCAAAACACCACCAAGAAGCACAGGGAATAAGAACGGAAGAGAAAACCACCCAAATGAACCAAGAACCAAAACGAAAAGGCTCTAGCTCGCCCAGACGCGCGCTTGCCGCCCCCGCCAACGCCCACACGCGCGGTCACCTCCACCGAGGCCCAGGCACACACTCGTAGCCGCCGCCGACGCCCACGCGCGCGCTCACCGCCACCGACGCTCAGGCACGCGGTCGCCGCCGCCGACGCCCTGGCGCGAAAAATGACGGTGTGTGGAGGTCGCCCGACCGGCTGGGCCGACCCTTGCTCGCGCCTGCGGCCCCTGCCGGAGGTCGGCCACGCCGCCCGTCGTTCGCGCCGGCTGTTCTAGAGAGGACCGCGGGGTGAGCGATTGGGGGAGAGGCGTGCGGGGATTGAGAGGAGGACGGGCACATCGATTGGGCAAAGGCGGCTAGGGTTTCGCTCTGTCGATCTCGGTTTTATACGGCAGACACTGAAAGGTCGAAAGTACCCCTGCGGGTGGAGACCTCAAACTGGAAGGATAGGATTCATCACCAGACAAGATCCAATGGCTGAGAGGTGCTAATCTCTGTGAGGCCCCCGTTGACATAGGCATCCCCAATGGGCCTGCCAAAGATGGTACCCGGGGTTTATTGAAGGCCCACAACTCGAAGGATAAGAGGAATCGGAAGCCCAAGTCATTATTAAGGAAATCTAGAGTTGTATTAGAAAGTATTATTTGTAATCTTGCGGGATGGGTTGGAAACCCTCCCGGACTCTGTAACTTGTGTATTACGAATCCCTCGGCTCCGCCTCCTATATAAGGGGGAGTCGAGGGACAAAGAAAGCATCGATTCATTGTCTCACAAAATCCTAGTTTTCATATCGTCGAGCACTTTTCGGTTGAAACCTTCGAGATCTACTTGCCCTCTACTTCCGACTAAAACCCTAGTCTACAACTTGTAGGCATTGATAAGTTAATCCCTTGTCAATTGGCACCGTCTGTGGGGATTAGAGGTGTCAAGGAGCTGATCTCGATGGCACGTTCAAGATCGTCGACTTCATCAACAGGAAGCAACGTAATGGACAGAGGTAAACAGATCGAAACTGGTCTAGTTGATTTTGTTCCTCACCCGCCCTCCCGTTTGGATGCATATGCGTATCTGGAGGAGCCCATGGAGATGACGTTTGGAAAGTTCCACTTCCGCGTCGAGAAAGAAGGAGCGTATCGTCTCGAAATTCCGATCTCGTCGGGATTATCAGCGGTCGATGATGATTTTTCAAGTTCAGCATCATCAATCGAGTCGGGCGACGAGAAAACTTCATCGCCACGCTTCATCAGCTCCAGGGCAAGTGAAAAACTCACCAAAATCTTCAGCGACATGTCTTTTGAGTCATCTGCGGACTCCTATATAAGCGATGACTCGAGCAACATCGACTGCTTCAACTTCATCGACAGATCCGTCACTGTTGGCAAGGTCTTCACCAATCTCTATGATGGTGTCACCAAACCCGACAAAGTTCAGAATTCAAAATATCATCAGATCTACGCAATTGGAGAACCAAGCCGTCCAGAACCGGCGACGTCAGAGGCTTTCGACGATGCGGGAAATCCGTATGTCGATCCCGCAGATCTCGCGCGAGGTTTGGGAACAAAATATATCGGAACAGGAACACGAGAGATGGTGCGATTTCCGCGAGCGAGTATGGGATCGAGTCGCAAGAGCTATTGATGGTACGGAACCAATGACCATTACGGCAACACTCGAGGAGTCACAAGCGTATCAATATAGGCTTGCACGTATCGAGAGGGAGCTCGAGAAACAGAAAATCGAGTTGGATAGGAGGCAGGAAGCAGCCTCCGCATCAAGCAGGCGAAGGGCAGAGCTAAGCCGACATTCAGGAACTTCGGGAAATAGTCATAGAGAAGCTCGGAGGGGAGCAAGATCTCATCTGCAAAATATACCTGAAGCAGAGAGAGAAAACTTGGTTCAAAACCTCGACATGTCTTTCATGTCAATCGACACGAGGGGGAATATTATTCCCAAAACACTAGAAGCGAGGTATATGGCAACGCAAGCTTTCATCCTAGCGTCCAGGCCACCTCCCGGAGATCCAAGAGAAGCGTTGTATAACATGGCCATGCCAGGGTGTGGAGCCATGGGAGCAGCATTCGCAGCTACACCTCCCGAAGGATCAGCAAGGCAAAACAGTCCACGACCCACTGCAGCAGCACCAGGTCCCGAAAGAACAAGTGGAGCAAGAGACACAGCGGCACAAGCACGGGTGGATAGAGCACGACAACATAGAAGAGAACATCGGCATTCCCCAGAGATAGATGACGAGGATATGTGTGGACTACCATGTTTTACAAGAAGGGTCCGGAAAACTCGAGTTCCTTCAGGGTTTAAGTTACCCGATAATTTCAAAAAATTCGATGGCCTGCAAGATCCCGAGGATTGGCTAGTCGATTACCTCGAGACGGTGAAACTGATAGGCGGAACCAGAGCAACAGCAATGCAGAGTATTCAAGTACACCTAAGCGGAGCCGCAAGATCTTGGATCAAGAAGCTTCCTCCAGGCTCCATCGATAGCTGGGATAGTTTTGAGGATGTGTTCGTCAAGAATTTCCGATCCACCTGCAAGAAACCTGCATCACTAGAAGAATTGAGATCATGTCGACAAAAGCATGATGAGTCAATGAGGAATTACATCCAGAGGTGGAACATTATCAAAAACTTGGCAGAAAACATATCTGACGAGAGAGCAATAGATGCGTTCGTAGCAGGAATCCGACGAGGAGATTTTGTCGAGGACTTGGGGAGAACAAATCCAAGGACAATGTCAGCATTAATGGAGATAGCAAACAGATGGGCAGATGGAGAAGATGCTGTCCACAATAAACGACATAGGTCACCAGAGGATGACCGTAGTCGAAATTTCCAAAACAGACGACGATTTTCTCGGCAATTTTCAAGTTATGACGCTCCTGGCCAAATATCGGCTGGTTTCCGAGGAAATACTGGGGGAAATAGTCGAGATGATTACCAAAGGAGTAGCGAGCAGCGAGGCGACAATAGAGATGATTCTCGGAATAACAGGCAAAATATTGGACAAAGGTTTCAGAGACCCTTTGTAACGCCCGAAGATATGATGAACGGGCCGTGTCAGATGCATTTTTACCTCGACAGTAATGGGAAGAGACAGTCGGGACATCTGCAGAAGGACTGTCGCAATTTTCAAGCAATGTTGAGGGTCGCATGGCTAGCCAATGCTCAAACAACAAATAGAAACCCCCAAGGGCCCAGGAGTGAGATCCACCTGCCACCTCCTCCTGCAATTACGGACGAAAATCGGCACCAGCTCAGAATTGCGGCAGCACCACACCCACCTCCATATGTTGATCCTAACTCCAACGGCGCGGTCTCGATGATTCAGAAGGGTAGGCCGTCCAATAGAGCTCATAAAGTAATCTCGCGACAAGTGTTCATGGCAGAGAAGATGCCTCCACCAACGATCGAGTACCTAAATTGGTCAGGGCAAGACATTGGCTTCACAATTGCGGATCACCCGCAGCAAGTTCCTCGACCAGGGCAATCAGCACTTATCTTACCAGCAGTAATTGCAGGATTCGACGTATCTCGAGTGTTCATAGATGGCGGCAGCAGTTTAAACCTTATGTATGCAGATACGCTAAGGAAGATGAACATCTCCCTAGCAAATCTGAAACCAACCGACACACGTTTCCACGGTATCACACCAGAGAAGCCAAGTTACCCATTGGGGAAGATCAATCTCGGCGTTCAGTTTGGGACCCGAGAAAATTACAGAATAGAAAGGCTGGAGTTTGAAGTCGTGGATTTTCCATCGCAATATCACGGTTTGTTGGGACGACCAGCATATGCCAGGTTTATGGCAGTACCACATTACACATACTTGTTATGGAGGCTATCTGGACCTAAGGGACCAATCACAGTCAAAGGAAGCTTTGCGTTAGCTGATAAGTGTGACAAGGATTTTCATCGACTGTCAGAAACTTTCGGGATGCAAGCAGAATACATGGCGTCAAGGCTCATGACTGATTATGATGTGCTGCCAGATGTAGGGAAGCCTAACAAAGAATCAACCTTTAACACTACGAAAGATTCCAAGGAGGTGCAGATTCACCTGACAGATCCGAAGAAAACGACGTCCATCGCGATAGATATGGACCTCGCATAGGAAAGCGCGCTCGTCGAGTTCCTCCGTGAGCATTGGAAAATCTTCGCATGGTGTCCAGCTGACATGCCAGGAGTACCCAGGGAACTTGCCGAGCACCACCTAAACTTGGATCCAATAGCGAGACCAATTAAGCAACCTTTGCGGCGTTTTTCGGAACCAAACCGCAAAGCTATCTTTGTCGAGAGATTGATCGACTCAGAGAAGCTGGTTTCATTAAAGAGCTGCATACAGAGGCCACGTGGGTAGCAAACCCAGTGTTGGTCCCGAAGAAAAATACTAAAGTCTTTCGCATGTGTGTCGACTTTACGTGTCTCAACAAGCACTGTCCAAAGGATCACTCCCAAGGATCGATCAAATTATCGACTCCACGGCAGGATGTGAACGTCTTTCCTTCCTGGACACATACTCTGGTTATAACCAGATCAGGTTGAAAGAAGAGGATGAGGTCAAAACAACGTTCATTACACCTTACGGTGTGTTTTGCTACAGAACAATGCCCTTTGGTCTAAAAAACGCGGGAGCAACATATCAACGGATGATGCAGAAGTGCTTAGAACCATATATTGGGAAAAATGTACAAGTGTACATTGATGATGTCATCATAACGTCAAAAAAGGGAGCAACGCTAATTGAGGACCTAAAGGAAACTTTCGACAACCTCGACAAGTTTTGTCTCAAGCTGAATCCGACGAAGTGTTCTTTCGGCGTCCACTGCGAGAGAACTTCTTGGGTTCCTAGTCTCAGCAAGAGGGATTGAAGCTAACCCAGAAAAAATTCAAGCTATCGTAACAATGAGGAAGCCAACAAAGTTGAAAGAAATACAGCAGTTAACTGGGCGAGTCACAGCTTTAAGCAGATTCGTCGCCAGGCTAGGAGAAAAGGCGTTACCATTCTACGCTTTAATCAAGCAAGGAGAGAAGTTCCAGTGGAACGAAGAGGCAAATAGAGCTTTCGAAGATCTCAAGCGTACAATTTCGACACCACCAATCTTGGTGGCGCCTAAAGAGAAGGAACCTCTCTGTTATATATTGCAGCCACACCTCGGGTGGTCAGCACGGCACTCGTTGTCGAAAGAGAAGAGGAAGGAAAACTCCATGGAGTGCAGAGGCCAGTATATTTCATCAGTGAAGTTTTATCTCCTTCAAAACAGCGGTACCCGCAGTACCAGAAGCTAGCATATGGAGTATTTACAACCGCAAGAAAATTGCGTCACTATTTTTCGGCGCATCCGATAATAGTGGTCAACGAGGCGCCCTTATCCAACATACTAAACAATCCAGAAGCTACGGGTCGTGTCTCCCTTTGGGGAATAGAACTCTCCCCTCGGGACATCACGTATGAAAAAAGAAAAGCAATAAAGTCACAAATTCTGCCAGATTTTATTGCAGAGTTGATGGAGTTACAAAATACAGGACCCCCGGATTTATCGAGAACTTGGACTATGAACTTTGACGGGTCCAAGAGGTTAGAGGGAGCTGGAGCAGGCGTGATACTAATATCACGTGAAGGCGACAAATTAAAGTATGTCTTACGGATGACGTTCCCAAACGCGTCTAACAATGAGGCAGAATACGAAGCTCTTATACACGGGATGAAGATGGCGAAGGCTTGTGGAGCAACTCGACTAAAAATCTTTGGCGACTCACAATTGGTGGCTCAGCAAGTCATGAACCAATGTGATGCAGTCAATGATAGTATGGTGGCATACAAAGAAGTGTACAACGAGCTAGAAAAGCTATTTGATGGATGCGAAGTAAATCACATCAGCAGGCTGAGCAATGATGAAGCCGATGTTCTTGCAAACATCGGGTCGCAGTGCCTTGATGCCTGCAGTTGACACGTCCGTTGGAAACCCCAAGAGGAAGGTGTGATGCGCACAGCAGTAAGTTTTCCCTCAGTAAGAAACCAAGGTTATCGAACCAGTAGGAGTCAAGGAACAAGTGAAGGTTGTTGGTGGCGGAGTGTAGTGCGGCCCAACACCAGGGATTCCGGCGCCAACGTGGAACCTGCACAACACAATCAAAGTACTTTGCCCCAACGTAACGAGTGAGGTTGTCAATCTCACCGACTTGCTTGAAAACAAAGGATTAGATGTATAGTGTGGATGATGATGTTTGTTTGCGAAGAACGAGTAAAGAACAAGTATTGCAGTAGATTGTATTTCAGATGTAAAAGAATTGGACCGGGGTCCACGAGTTCACTAGTGGTGTCTCTCCCATAAGATAAACAGCATGTTGGGTGAACAAATTACGGTTGGGCAATTGACAAATAAAGAAGGCATAACAATGCACATACATATATCATGATGAGTACTATGAGATTTAATCGAGGCATTACGACAAAGTACATAGACCGCTATCCGGCATGCATCTATGCCTAAAAAGTCCACCTTCGAGGTTATCATCCGAACCCCTTCCGGTATTAAGTTGCAAACAACGAGACAATTGCATTAAGTATGGTGCGTAATGTAATCAACACACAATATCCTTAGACAAAGCATCAATGTTTTATCCCTAGTGGCAACGAGCACATCCACAACCTTAGAAGTTCTTTGTCACTCCCCTAGATTCAATGGAGGCATGAACCCACTATCGAGCATAAATACTCCCTCTAGGAGTTACAAGTATCAACTTGGCCAGAGCCTCTACTAGCAACGGAGAGCATGCAAGAACATAAACAACATATATGATAGATTGATAATCAACTTGACATAGTATTCAATATTGATCGGATCCCAACAAACACAACATGTAGGATTACAAAAGATGATCTTGATCATGATAGGCAGCTCACAAGATCTAACATGATAGCACAATGAGGAGAAGACAACCATCTAGCTACTGCTATGGACCCATAGTACAGGGGTGGACTACTCACACATTGATCCGGAGGCGATCATGGCGATGAAGAGACCTCCGGGAGATGATTCCCCTCTCCGGCAGGGTGCGGGAGCGATCTCCTAAATCCCCCGAGATGGGATTGGCGGTGGCGGCGTCTCTGGAAGGTTTTCCGTATCGTGGCTCTCGGTACTGGGGGTTTCGCGACGAAGGCTTTAAGTAGGCGGAAGGGCGGAGTCGGAGGAGTCACGGGGGCCCCACACGCTAGGGCCGCGCGGGCCCCCTAGGCCGCGCCGCCCTAGTGTGGCGGCGCCTCGTGGCCCCACTTCGTATCTCCCTCGGTCTTACGGAAGCTTCGTGGAAAAATAAGCCCACGGGCGTTGATTTCGTCCAATTCCGAGAATATTTCCTTACTAGGTTTTCGAAACCAAAAACAGCGGAAAACGACAAGCTGGCTCTTCGGCATCTCGTCAATAGGTTAGTGCCGGAAAATGCATAATAATGACATATAATGTGTATAAAACATGTGAGTATCATCATAAAAGTAGCATGGAACATAAGAAATTATAGATACGTTTGAGACGTATCAAGCATCCCCAAGCTTAGTTCCTACACGCCCTCGAGTAGGTAAACGATAACAAAGATAATTTCTGAAGTGACATGCTATCATAATCTTGATCATACTATTGTAAAGCATATGAGATGAATGCAGCGATTCGAAGCAATGATGAAGATAATGAGTAAACAAATGAATCATATAGCAAAGACTTTTCATGAATAATACTTTCAAGACAAGCATCAATAAGACTTGCATAAGAGTTACTCATAAAGCAATAAATTCAAAGTAAAGGTATTGAAGCAACACAAAGGAAGATATAAGTTTCATAAATTGCTTTCAACTTCAACATATTTATCTCATGGATAATTGTCAACACAAAGTAATATAACAAGTGCAATAGGTAAACATGTAAGAATCAATGCACAGTTGACACAAGTGTTTGCTTCTGGGATAGAAAGAATGGGTAAACTGGCTCAACAATAAAGTAAAAGAATGGCCCTTCGCAGAGGGAAGCATGGATTACTATTTTTGTGCTAGAGCTTTTCATTTTGAAAACAAGAAACAATTTTGTCAACGGTAGTAATAAAGCATATGTGTGATGTATAAGATATCCTATAAGTTGCAAGCCTCATGCATAGTATACCAATAGTGCTCGCACCTTGTCCTAATTAGCTTGGATTAACATGGATTATCATTGCATAGCATATGTTTCAACCAAGTGTCACAAAGGGGTGCCTCTATGCCGCCTGTACAAAGGTCTAAGGAGAAAGCTCGCATTGGATTTCTCGCTTTTGATTATTCTCAACTTAGACATCCATACCGGGACAACATAGACAACAGATAATGGACTCCTCTTTAATGCATAAGTGATACGTCTCCGACGTATCGATAATTTCTTATGTTCTATGCCATATTATTGATGATACCTACATGTTTTATGCACACTTTATGTCATATTCGTGCATTTTCTGGAACTAACCTATTAACAAGATGCCGAAGTGCCGGTTCCTATTTTCTACGCTGTTTTTGGTTTCAGAAATCCTAGTAACGAAATATTCTCGGAATTGGACGAAACGAAGACCCGGGGCCCTATTTTTCCACGGAGCTTCCGGAAGACCGAAGAACACACGAAGTGGGGCCACGAGGTGGCCAAGCTATAGGGCGGCGCAGCCCAAGCCCCGGCCGCGCCGACCTATAGCGTGGGCCCCTCGTTAGCCCCCCGACTCGCCCTTCCGCCTACTAAAAGCCTCCGTCGCGAAACCCCGATGCGAAAAACCACGATATGGAAAACCTTGCGAGACGCCGCCGCCGCCGATCCCATCTCGGGGACTCTGGAGATCTCCTCCGGCACCCTGCCGGAGAGGGGATTCATCTCCCGGAGGACTCTACACCGCCATGGTCGCCTCGGAGTGATGAGTGAGTAGTTCACCCCTGGACTATGGGTCCATAGCAGTAGCTAGATGGTTGTCTTCTCCTCATTGTGCTTCATTGTTGGATCTTGTGAGCTGCCTAACATGATCAAGATCATCTATCTGTAATTCTATATGTTGTGTTTGTCGGGATCCGATGGATAGAGAATACCATGTCATGTTAATTATCAAGTTATTATACATGTGTTGTTTATGATCTTGCATGCTCTCCGTTTCTAGTCGAGGCTCTGCCAAGTTTTTACTTTTAACTCCAAGAGGGAGTACTTATGCTCGATAGTGGGTTCATGCCTGCATTGACACCTGGGGAGTGACGAAACCCCTAAGGTTGTGTTGTCGTCGTTGCCACTAGGGATAAAACATTGGCGCTATGTCCGAGGATGTAGTTGTTGATTACATTACGCACCATACTTAATGCAATTGTCTGTTGTTTAACAACTTAATACTGGAGGGGGTTCGGATGATAACCTGAAGGTGGACTTTTTAGGCATAGATGCGGTTGGATGGCGGTCTATGTACTTTGTCGTAATGCCCAATTAAATCTCACTATACTTATCATGTCATGTATGTGCATTGTTATGCCCTCTCTATTTGTCAATTGCCCGACTGTAATTTGTTCACCCAACATGCTTTTATCTTATGGGAGAGACACCTCTAGTGAACTGTGGACCCCGGTCCATTCTTTAATACTGAAATACAAATCTGCTTGCAATACTTGTTTTACTTGTTTTCTCTGCAAACAATCATCTTCCACACAATACGGTTAATCCTTTGTTACAGCAAGCCGGTGAGATTGACAACTTCACTGTTTCGTTGGGGCAAAGTACTTTGGTTGTGTTGTGCGGGTTCACGTTGGCGCCGGAATCTGCGGTGTTGCGCCGCACTACATCCCGCCGCCATCAACCTTCAACGTGCTTCTTGGCTCCTCCTGGTTCGATAAACCTTGGTTTCTTTCGAGGGAAAACTTGCTGTTGTGCGCATCATACCTTCCTCTTGGGGTTGCCCAACGAACGTGTGAAATACACGCCATCAAGCTCTTTTTATGGCGCCGTTGCCGGGGAGATCAAGACACGCTGCAAGGGGAGTCTCCACTTCTCAATCTCTTTACTTTGTTTTTGTCTTGCTTTATTTTATTTACTACTTTGTTTGCTGCATTATATCAAAAACACAAAAAAAATTAGTTTACTTGCATTTACTTTATCTAGTTTGCTTAATTTACTACTGCTAAAATGAGTAATCCTGAAGTTGAAGTTCGTTCATTTAAGCAACAAGGAGGAGAATGTTTAAAAGATGCTTGGTATAGAATTAGTGATGCTCATAATAGGTGCACTAAGAAACACTCCACTACTATCCTACTCAGGAATTTTTATGTTGGTATCTCTAGCTGGAATAGATATGTTCTTGATTGTCTCGCGGGAGGTAATTTCCTAGGCGCTCCCGTTTTAGAAGCTAGCTGCATTATTGAGAGTTTATTTGGAACACCACCTGTTAATGAAACTAAAATTGAAACCTCCCTTGAGGATGTTATGAAAAAATTGGAAACCATAGAGAAAAATTTTCCGAGTGTTGAAACTAAGTTGGAGATATTACTTGATAAAACTGATGAACTTGATAAATCCCTAGGAGGAATTGATGAAAGAATTAGTGTCCTAGGAACTTGTGTTGACCATGACAATCAAATTAATAGGATTAGCGAACTTGAAAAAGCTATGGGAACTTTGTGTTCAACCTTTTCATCTTTACAGTTTAGAGAGAAAGCTTATGTGGGGAAGGAGCAAAAGTTTATGTATGCCTCTAAAGTACCTAAACCAAAGAAATATTATTATAAGCCTAAAATTAACAAAGCCCCTAGTACCACTACAAATGTGGAAGCTTATGATATCAATGCTTCGTCTCTCGATATTACTTGAGTTACACTTTCTGCGCCTAGCTGAAAGGCGTTAAAGAAAAGCGCTTATGGGAGACAACCCATGTTTTTACTACAGTACTTTATTTTATATTTGTGTCTTGGAAGTTGTTTACTACTGTAGCAACCTCTCCTTATCTTAGTTTTATGTTTTGTTGTGCCAAGTAAAGTCTTTGATAGAAAAGTAAGTACTAGATTTGGATTACTGCGCAGTTCCAGATTTCTTTGCTGTCACGAATCTGGGTCTATCTCCCTGTAGGTAGCTCAGAAAATTACGCCAATTTACGAGCATGATCCACATATATTTACGCAACTTTCATTCAATTTGAGCATTTTTGTTTGAGCAAGTCTGGTGGCCTAATAAAATCCATCTTTACGGACTGTTCTGTTTTGACAGATTCTGTCTTTTATTTCGCATTGCCTCTTTTGCTATGTTGGATGAATTTCTTTGATCCACTAATGTCCAGTAGCTTTATGCAATGTCCGAAGTGTTAAGAATGATTGTGTCACCTCTGAACATGTGAATTTTTATTATGCACTAACCCTCTAATGAGTTGTTTCGAGTTTGGTGTGGAGGAAGTTTTCAAGGATCAAGAGAGGAGTATGATGCAATATGATCAAGGAGAGTGAAAGCTCTAAGCTTGGGGATGCCGGTGGTTCACCACATATTCTAGAAACCCCCCCCCCCCCCCCCCCCAGCCAGCCAGCCTGACTACCCCCCCCCCCCCCCCCCCATTTTACCCATTGCATTTGTTACACACCGTTTACATTTACATTACATTTTGTTGCTACATTTTACATTTTTGTTGTTGTTGTTTACATTACATTTTTTTACCACATTTCACATTTATTACATTATTTTATTAGGGGGGGGGGG